>NC_043701.1:35516551-35596591 GCF_006229205.1 Suricata suricatta
GAAATACAAATCAAAACCACACTGAGATACCACCTCATGCCAGTCAAAGTGGCTAAAATGAACAAATCAAGAGACTATAGATGCTGGCGAGGGTGTGGAGAGACAGGCACCCTCCTACACCACTGGTGGGAATGTAAACTGGTGCAGCAATAGCACTGCTAGGGATTTACCCAAGGGATATAGAAGTGCTGATGCATAGGGGCACATATACCCCAATGTTCATAGCAGCACTGTCAACAATAGCCAAAACATGGAAAGAGCCTAAATGTCCATCACCTGATGAGTGGATCAAGAAGATGTGGTATATATACACAATATACACAATGCAGTACTACATGGCAATGAGAAAGAATGAAATCTGGCCATTGTAGGAAAGTGGATGGACCTTGAGGGTATCATGCTAAGCGAAATAAGTCAGGCAGAGAAGGACAGATACCATATGTTTGCACTCATAGGTCTAACAGAAGAACAAGAGAAACCTAGTGGAGGATCAGGAAGAGGGGAAGGGGGAAAGAGAGTTGGGGAAAGAGTGGGACGCAAAACCTGAGAGACTATTGAATATTGAAAACGAACTGAGTGTTGAAGGGGGAGGGGAGAAAAGAGGTGGTGGTAATGGAGGAGGGTACTTGTGGGGAAGAGCACTGGGTATTATATGGAAACCAATTTCACAATAAACTTTAAAAGTTTTTTTAATAATTAATATATCCTACAAATTTCTTGGGGACAGGAATCACATCTTCTTCACCTATGTATCTTTTTTTTAATGTTTATTTATTTTTGAGAGAGAGAGAGAGATAGACAGTGTGTGAGCAGGGGAGGGGCAGAGAAAGAGGGAAACACAGAATCTGAAGCAGGCTCCAGTCTCTGAGCTGTCAGCACACAGCCCAATGTGGGGCTCAAACTCATGAGCTGTGAGATCATACCTGAGCCAAAGTTGATGCTTAACCAACTGAGCCACCCAGGTGTCCCACCTTTGTATCTCTTTTTTTCATACCTTGCTTAGAAGAATGCCTTATACTTAATAAGCAAGTACTCTATAAATATTTGTTGCACTGAACATACTTTCCAAAACCTTCATTGGATAACATCTTTATACAAGTGGACTAGCCACCAAGGGGATACAATTGGATCGTGTAGTAGAGGAATCATGATAAGCCTTCCTCACTAAGCCTTGTACAAATTACATGCTTACGATAAAGAAAATTAAAAAAGAGAAGAGGAAAGAAATCCTTTTTTACATGACTGAGTTTTAGTGATTTGTTAAGCAGTAATACATAACCAGAACAAGCATAATCATACTCCTTTTCTTTATATTCTTATTAAAGAAACTTTTAAATATAAATACAAATGAGTAAGATAATTATTGAAATCCCTGTGTTCTGCAGTTCAACATTATGACCTTGTATCAAATAGTTACTAGGTATGTGGGTAGAGGGGTTGGGTTCAATAGATGAAGTTAAGGAGATTCTGCATGATTCAACTGTGGTGAATGTATGATATGATGCATTTGTCAGAACCGATAAAACTTTGTAAAACTTTAATGTATGCTAGTTAAAAAAAATTAGGGATAATTCAATCAGTTAAGTGTCCGGCTTCGGCTCAGGTCATGATCTCACGGTTTGTGGGTTCGAGCCCTGCGTTGGGCTCTGTGCTGACAGCCAGCTCAGAGCCTGGAGCCTGCTTCAGATTCTGTGTCTCCCTCTCTCTCTGACCCTCCCCTGCTCATGCTGTCTCTCTCTTTCTCTCAAAAATAAATAAAAAAGAATAAAGGGTTAAAAAAATTTAGTAGGTCAGAGGATCTCAGGATGGAGTATGGAATGTGACAAAAGGATCTAATGGTATTACAAACGTACAAAAAAGTTCACTGAAAGGAATAGAGGCAAAGGTGCTGACCAAAGTAACTTTAGAAATGTATTGAATCTGTAATATTAAAGACACAAACACAGTATACAAGCACTGTACTTTATTAATAAAGTTGTATCCCACAGTGGTACAGGTTAATAATTCTGAAACCACTGTACATGTATACTGGAATTGAACAGTATGGATGCCAAATGGTGTGCACCAGGTTTCCCACTGTTGGAGGAGATAATTATAGTAAACAACAGGACATGGCTAGAATGAACCACATGGTATGTAGTAATGAATTAGAAGTGGAGACATTAGTATAAACTCATTTTTAGCTTGAAAGAAACTCATATTGCTATACATAGGCACACAGACACACACAGACACACACACACGTTAGCATGCACATATATATTTCCTTGCTCTGTTATCTGAGTGGACCTAGAAGCACTGACACCCCAGTAGCAATGTACACCCAGAACCCAGATTTCGGTTTCAAACATATTCTTCAATAAAGGAAATCAGAATTAACTGAGATATGGCTGATTCTTGCACTGGATAGAGAACCATAAAAGATGAGCCTAAAGAATGTTACAGTGCCAAAAATTAAGAAAGTGTTCTCTCATTTGCTTTCTCTCCCCGCACCTACACACACATGCGTGCACACACACAATGGTATGTCAAAGGAACTAGCAGCCAACTGAAAGAGTTCCCAATGGTTAATGCTGAAACAACTGAGCAACAAATTCAGGTCCTATTAGATTTTAATACAAAGTATAAAATATCCATGAGTCCATACCAAAATACATAAGTGATAAATAGAGATAAAAAACAAATACCTCAAAATAAAAATTCCAAGTAATTTGTAGAGCTACTCAACCCTTAAGGAAGTGAGGTATAACTTATTACTTCTTAAGTGTGGGCTGATCATTGTGCCTTTCTTCCAAAGAGTACAGTACATAAAGGGAGAAAAAAAGAATAACTTTAAAGCAGGGAAATTTCAAAAAGAAAAACTACTATAGCCAGATGATTAATTTTAACATCAATGGTGATAAATCAGTTCACTGTATGTACCCTTGAGATAATGTGATGAAAACTACACAGTACCTCTGGTATTCCTCCCCAAAACATAATTCCAGTCTAATTATGAGATCAAGCCCAACCAATGTCCCAAGAGTGACACTCTTCAAATTGACCAGTACTCTTTAAAAGTGCCAAGGTCATCAAAAACAATAAAAGTCTGAGAAACTGTCACATCTAAGAAGAGTCTAAGCAGACATGACAATTAAATTTCATTTAGTATCGTGGGTGGGATCTTGGAAGAGAAAAGGAGATTTAAAGAAATCTGAATAGAGCATAAACTTTAGTTGATAAAAATATATCAATATCAGTTCATTAATTGTAATGAATGCACAATACAAATAGTTAAGGTGTTAATAATATGGGAAAGTGGGTGTACAATATATAGAAACTCTGTATTCCTTGTAATTTTTCTGTAATTCCAATACTATTCTAAAATTGAAAGATTGTTTTTAAAATATTACAATCATTCTGGTCTCCTTTCTTACTCTTACATCTAATATCTAATTCATCAGAAAAATCCTGACAAATATAATCACAGTCCAACTAACTCTCCAGTCTTTCACAGCTTCTACCTTGATCAAATCACCTTTCTCTTACTCCTGATTATGGCAGTATTTTCCTATTGATCCCTTTGGTTCCCCCCTTTATTCCTCTTTGGTCTATTTGAAGCATAGCAATAATGGTGGTTTCTCAAAAACTATAGGCAGATAATGTCCATGGACTACTACTCTAAACTCCTCAAAGGTTCCCTATCTGCCAGAGCAAGAATTACAGTCATAAAGGTCTACAAAGCCACATGACATCTGGCACAGTTTCCTCTAGATCCCGTTTCCCATTGCCTTTTCCTCTCATTCACCCTATCCCTAGTGGTAACTCTAACATTTCTAGTAAGCTACTGTCTCAAGATCTTGGCTCTTGCTGTTTGTTCCTCCTTAAGAATGAATGCATCTCATTCTCCCACTGCTTTTAAATTTTTACTCAATTACACTGTTGGTGAGTCCTTTCTTGGTCCCCTAAACACATTTGTTCTTCCCCTTCCTTACCTTACTTATTTTCTTAGACCTTATAGCCATCTAACATAATATTTTCATTTATTTATCTTGCTTATTTTTTGTCTTTTCTCATTAGACAGTTGTGAATGTAATTTCCATAACAGTAGAGAGTTTGTCTATTTTGTCCACTCCTTTATGTTTGTTACTCAGAATAATGCCTGTCACCCAAGGGCCATTATTAATATTTACTGAATAAATGAATGAATATAAATATATATTTGGAAGGAACAGTGTACTTAAGTTCATATGTCTTGCATAGTTAATGTTCAAGTCTACTGCAGCCAAGACTGTAAGTATTATGCCAAAAACATGTTTTTCTAGAGATTAATGTTTCATCAATTTTGGAGATTGTTTTCATTTAAAAGGAATTCATTTTTAAGAATAGTCAAATCTCATTAATTTGGACAATACTAATTTAAGATTTATGAATATTAAACCTGGGGCATATGCTATGAAAAAGCAATTGTTAATCAAATTAACAGTATAAACAAAATTTGAGGAGATGACATTGGATTTCCAAATAACCTAGGAATAATTATTTATAGATTTTTAACAAATGTTTATATAAATAGATGCTCTTAATTACAAGCCAGTCTCATTAAATCTTCAAATAAAGACCCAGAGGAGTTCTGCCTAAAATGGTTTGAGAACGAATTGTTTAAATAACTGTGTGTACCTAAGAAAAACAAGACTGTATGTCTTCCAGAATAGCCTATCATTTAAGCTTTTTATGAATTCAGGCTAGTCTTTCCTTCTATTAGTCTAAGATGTAGAATCTTAAAACATGTGTCCGGTTTTAGTTTCTATGTTATATATATTTTTTTCAATTAGCTTGGCTTGTTAAATAAACCTACTTGAAATACTTTAATGACAGAGGACATCAATACCTCTCAAGATATTAAAAGGTTCTAGAGCTGATAAAGAAAAATTATATCCAGAATAACACATTTTGTTCATGTGCTCTAATGGCTTTTTACTTCATATCTCCTTGGACAAAGCTTGGAAACAACTATTTTCAATCTGTTTTTTAAAATTATTTTTCATTGTTTTAAAATTATTTCAGTTATTTGAGTCTACTTTTTACTCTTATAGAATGTGAATATCAAAAAATAAAAGTCATAACTTGTTTGATTTTAATGATATACCTTCTTCATATCTATCCTATTTTTAACCGGTTTTCATGTTCTAAGAAAAATTGTTTTAGAAGGTAAGCTACTCAATATGGAACCATGACCTACTACCATAAAGAGGGATGGGCTTATTCTGTATATAGGCATTGCCCCTCAATTTTTCTAAGTGGATTATAATGCTACACTTTTCATGGTTGGTTACAATTAAATCTTCCCTTTAACTGACAATATAGAATCTAGCTGCAGTACATCAGTAATGAAACAGCTATTGATTATGACCAACATCCATTCTGATTGTTCTATCTATTTGGATTAGTATATGCCAGTAAATACTATTTGTTAAATATTTTTAATATCATGCCTGTCGTGTTGTGTCCCTGGAGAGCGATATATCCTTGCATGAGGCAGCCAAAAGCTCAGCGGCTCCCAACACATGCCTATATAAAACATATTCATTCTAAGTTCTTGCCAAGGGGTTCTTGCAAATTTTTAATTGTCTTATCAGAAAATCCTAATCAAAAGACAATTTTAGAGAAAAAATATTTATAAATAATTCCCTTGAATCAGGAGTTCTTGGTATCTGGGACATATATCCTTTTAGAATCTAATAAGAAGTTTGGACCATCTCCCTAGAAAACTTCACATAGGTCCATATGGCCCAGATAGGCCTCAAAAGTTTTGAAAGCCATTTGATAGAAGTCCAGGTTAAAATACCCTGAATATACATGCTAACATTGACCTCTCAATCAAGCCTCAGATGCATACTTAGATGTCATTCTTCCCACCTGTAGAATTTTTTATATTATCTATTATTATACCATTCTCTCCTTTCTATTTCTATCCATCTTTACCATTCTAGTCCAAGTCACTACTGTATCTTGCCTAGACTCCTGAAAACTTTTTTTTCCTTCCTTTTTTCCCCTTCAATTCTAACAAATAGCAATCAGTGCGATTTTATAAGGTTACACTACCATTTATGTGAAATCATTTCAAAGTTTTCCATTGTGTTCAGAACAAAACTCATTCTTTATAAGGTCAATCAGGTCTTAAATGACTTGACTCCCAATTTTTCCTGTTTCACCACTGGAAGTCTCCCCATTCATAGTATACCCGAATGATACTGGTCTTATTTCAGTTCTTCAGTGGTATCAAGTTTTCTCCTACTTTTATAGACAATGGTCTTTCTGTCTAAGATGTTCTTTCTTACCCTTAAGATGGTGAATTCCTTCTCATCAGCTTAAATATCACTTTCTGAGAGAGGGTTTCCCTGAAAAGTTCTCCAATATAAAATCAATTCCTTATCCTGCAATTGTCATTTATGTGTATGAGTATTTATTTCTGCATTTCTCCCCAACTAGACAATAAAGTCTAGGAAAGTGAACATTATTTATGTAATACAGATACTAACACATTGTCTAACATATGTGATTTTCATAATTTTATAAATATAAAAATTAGTTAATAAAATAGTGACATAATCTAAGAACAAAAAATACCCAATTCAGTATTATATAAATTATAGAGATATGATGCTATCTACTGCAACACTTAGTTTTCTATATATGAAAAATATTGGATAAGATATCTGATTAATATGCTTGATGTGCTATGCTCCAAACATATAAAAATGTTAGATAAAATGTATTAAAAATATTTCTAATAAATGGTCAAAGAAAGGGAAGAAGGAAGGAAAGGGAGAATGGAAAACCCAGTGTTCCAGAACAAGGATTCAAAGCAGTAATTTGAAGCAAAAGTCAAATAGTTCATCTGAATCAAAGTATATAGTATTTATAGGATCATAGTATATAGATCTTAAGGACAGGGGCTAAGAATTTAGGGCTTGTGCATGAACATAGCAGAGGTCTCAGAAAAATATGAAGTAGAGAGTTGAACTTTAAGCCCAAATATTATTTCAGTTCTTCAGATCTGAACATTTCTTTACCCATGAATAGGAACTAGAAAAATTCTGTCCTCTGGTTCTTTAGGCATCATTAAAATTTCTTATCTGTTCCCAGTATGGGTGAAAACAAATTTCCATGAGCAGAGAACTGAATAAAATACCACCAGACTCATGCTTCTACAGTGCAGGACACAAGTCCTCCAATAAAATGAACCACTGTTAAAGATGAATACTAGCAAGAAGAAGGATGCAAAACTATACAAATAGGAAAATTCTAATTTCAAGATATGAATAAAATTAAATAATATGCCTGAAAAGTTAATTTTAATTTTTACACATAAATTTCAAAAAGTTGGATAATGGGAAGGCTGGGGGCTCAGTTGGCTAAGCAACTGACTCTCAACTGCAGCTCAGGTCAGGTTGTGAGACAGTCATAGCAGGCTCCACACTAAGCTAAGTATGGAGCCTTCTTGGAATTCTCTCTCCCTCTGTCCCTCTGCCCATCCCTGCCACTCATGTTCTCTGTCTCCTTCATAAACAAACAAATAAATGAACAAAAACTAAAACCTTTATAAAGCAATGTTATGAAAAAATAGACTGATTTTAAAAGAGCCAAATAGAAATTCCAAAAATTGCTTATTTAATTTCAAAATTTTTAATTAAAAAATTAAGTTAAATTAAAAAACTGGATGTATTTAATGGCTGCGTTAGTAACTAGAATAGGCAGCTAAAGAGGAAAAAAGGTAAATGGAAGTTATATTTGAGAAAATTATCCAGAATATCACATGATGATTTAAGGAGATAGAAAATATGAAAAGTAGGTTAAAAGTCATGGAGGGTGAATTCAGAGGAAACAATCAATGTCCAGTAGGAATTCTGAAATAGGAAAATAGAGAAATAAGGAAAATCATTATTTAGAGTCATACTATATTAATATTTTTCCAAAATGAAAAATGTTTTTAAAAGAATACATGCTCAGATTGAAGAAAACCACCTACAAAGGTAGCAGAAGTAATGAAAACAAAACACAGAGAATTTGATGGAATTTAAAGAATATAAGATGCTGAAAACTACCAAGTACAAGAGGATATTGTTAAAACATTGTATCTGCAGGAAAAAGATACACTTCTTCCAACTGATAGAACACTTTTTATTAGTATCAAAAGAAATCAGAAGACAATGAAATGTCTTCAACACACAAAAGAAAAATAACTGCTAGAACTAGAATTATAATTCTAGGTAAAAAAGAAATTCACAGAACGGACAAAATAATAAATGTTTTTGACAAACACACTATGAACACTTTCTGATATACTAAAAGACATATTCAATAGGAAGGAAATTAATCCCAAATAGAAAGAGTAAAATATAAAAGTCAGTGGCACAAAAAAATTAATAAGTAGATTAGTAGATCCAAAAAACTATGTAAAATAGGTAAAAATGGTTAAATGGGGAGAGACAAAATAGCATGATGATAATGGCACAAAAGGTGAAAGTGGCATAACATAAAGAAATATATAAAACATTATTGAGAGCAAAGAAGGTTTAAATAAATTGAAAGATATGTAATGTTCATAAATTATAAAACTCAATTTTGTCAAGATATCAAGTCTCCCCAAACTGATCTACAAATTTAATGAATTTTAATTCCAATCAAAATCCTAGCATGAGTTTTTTTTTTTAAATTGGTAAGATAATTCAAAATTTAGGTGAAAACATAAAGAGACAAGAATAACCAGAAAATCTTAATTAATACACAGAACAAACTTGGTCTTGCTAAAGCTAGGATAATTAAGACACTATGGTATTGGTGCAAGATAGGCAAAAAAGACCAATAGAACAGAAGAGATAGTCCTACATTTATACAGTCACTTGATTTACAAAAAAGATAGTACTACCGCACAGTGAAAAAAAGGATGACCTTTTCAAGAAGACGGAGATAGATTAACTGGATATGTTTCCTTAAAAAATAAATTGGGAGTGCTTGAGTAGATTAGTCGGTTGAGCATCCAACTTTGGCTTAGGTCATGATCTCACTATTCCAGAGTATGAGCCCCGCATTGGGCTCTGTGCTGACAGCTCAAGCCTGAAACCTGTTTCAGAGTCTATGTCCCCCTCTCTGTCTCAGCCCCACCCCCTACTCGTGCTCTGTTTCTCTCTCTCTCTCAAAAATAAATAAGTGCAGGGGCGCCTGGGTGGCTCAGTCGGTTAAGCCTCCGACTTCGGCTCAGGTCAGATCTCACGTTCGTGGGTTCAAGTTCCGCATCAGGCTCTGTGCTGACAGGTAGCTCAGAGCCTGGAGCCTGCTTCTGGTTCTGTGTCTCCTTCTCTCTCTGCCCCTCCCCCTCTCATGCTCTGTCTCCCTCTGTATCAAAAATAAATAAAACATTAAAAAATTAAAAAATAAATAAATAAATAAGTGTTTAAAAAATGAAAATAAAATAAATTGACCCCTTTGTTAACCATCATGGTGAAAAAAATTACTTCCAGATAGATTGTAGACCTTAATTTATAAGGTAAGATAGTGAAACCTCTGAAGATAAAAATGGTGGTTTGTCTTTGTAAACATGACAAAATGATAGACCGGATTACTTAAATAAAGATCTTGTTATCAAAAAATACCATTAAGAGAATGAAAAGGCAAGGCACCAACTAGGAGAATATATTTGTAACATATTTATCTTAAAATGGACTTGTATCCAGACTATAAAACTTCAAAAATCCATAATTAAAACAAAGCAAAACAAAACACAATGTTTAAAAGAGGCAAAGCACTTTAAAAGAGAGTTCAAAAAAAAAAGATAAACAAATGGCTGCTAAGTTTTAAAAAGGTGTTCAATTCGTCAGGGACATGCAAATTAAAAGCACAATGAAATACAACTATATGCCCACCACGGCTAAAATGAGAAAGACTGGTAATACCAAATATTGGCAAGGATCTGGTGCAACTGATATTCTCAAACACTGTATGTAAGAGTGTAAATTGGAATAATCACTTTTGAAAAACTGCTTGGCAATATCTGGTAAATTGAACATATGCTCCCCTATGTTATAGTAATTCTACTCCAACAGAAAAATGTACATAAATATGCAACCAAAGACATATGTAAATTTTTTCATAGCACTTTCATAGCATCGTTAGTATCATATCAGAATAGCTGATGTTAGTATCAGCTAAATACTAGAAACAACCCAAATAACCCTCAATATTAAAATAGATAAATAAAAATATATATTCATACACTGGAATACTTTATATCAATAAAATAAGCAACCCACTGTCACATACAAAAATATTGATAAACCTCATAAATAATATTGAGTAAAGATGCCAAACACGAAAGAGCATTTACTACATATTTATTCTATTTAAAAGTCCAAAACCAAAACTTAGTCAAAATAATCAATAGTCAAAATTGTGGTTACCTTTGAGAGAGGTAATGATTGAGAGTATACAAGGTTCTCCAGGATGCTATTCTACTTCAGAAATATTCTATTTCTAATGTTAGTGGTGATTACTCAGCTGTGCTCACTTTGTAAAATCTTTCAAATTTCACTGAGCTAGGACTTTATTTCTCTATATGTATATTATACTTCAATTAAAAGTTATTTTAATGGGACAGCTCAGTAGGTTAAGTGTCCAACATTGGTTTAGGTCATGATCTAAAGGTTCGTGAGTTCAAGCCTGCATTGGGCTCTCTGCTGTCAGGGCAGAGCCTGCTTCAGAATTTCTGTCCCCCTCTCTCTCTCTGTCCTTTCCCCATTTCTCCTTTCTCTCTCAAAAATAAATAAACATTAAAAAATAATAATAATTAAAACTTATTTTCATAAAAAAGTAGCACCTAAAAAAATCACATGGAAGATGGGAAGAGAAGATTAACAGTTGTAGTGACCTAATGTGTTTATGTTATTCGAAATGAGGATAGAAAGAGTAAGATACTGTTAAGAATGCATATTATTTCTTAGATTGTATTGCAGTTTCACTTAACAGTATATAAAATGCTGTGTTGTGACAGGTATCAACTATCCATTAGATACTGAATCAATTGTTCTTAAGCACTACTCCCTGCTTGCTTTTCCTGAAGTTAGATCATTCTGGAAATTTCCTGTTAGACCTATGAGAGATGCCAGAAACAGGATCTCAGAGCATCAGAGCTTCCCAGGCTGCAGGAGCACATCAGGTCAGCTGCAAGAGAAAAATCCCAAACTTAAGCTGTCACCTTTGGCTCTGTTATGACCAAGTCACGTAAATCTGTATTGTTAGTTTTTTGTTTTCTTTTTTAAGTTTTAGGCCATGAAATCACTAGTGCGAAATGTATGCACATACTATATATTCTGTGTTTATTCATTTACATATTGATGGACATTGGGGTTGTTTCCACTTTGTGTCTATTACAAATAAAGCTGTTGTGAGTAGTCATGTAAAAAAAAAAAAGAATGCATATTAAAATGTAAGGTAACAATGACAACTAAAGAATAGCAATCAGATATGAAACTTCCAAGCTAGGACTGTAAAAACAGAAGAAGAGAAAAGCCCTGCATATATAATGGAAGAAAGAAGATCATAGTACAATAATCTGTAAGTGAACATGTAGGACACCATGATAAGATGATTTGGGAAAGGAAAAGATCCTCAATGCTACAATTTCAATGACATGATCAACTTAGAATATATACCTATGGGTAAAAGTCAGTAGCAGGAAAACTTTTCTGTCTCCTCCCAGACTTTGAATTCTGGGGTAATGAGGAAGCCAGAAGTCATCCTTGGTAATTTTGGCAACAGATTCATCCTTAATGATAGTTAATTTAAAGGACCTCATACTGGAAGTTCTCTAGGGTACCTGTCTGACACAAATTCAAATACTTTTCTACAGGAATGATCTCAAGTTAGGTCACTAAATCAGACCAAACTGAACATATATTTATGTTCCAAAATTACAAAATGCATGAAGAAATAAGGCACCATGAGGAAGAAACAGCTGTAAAAACATCTTATTAAATCTCAAAGAATTAGATGTTTATCATCAGACATTATATTTTCAGATTATTCTGATATTTCAGAGTTTTTCAGATAATTATTGAATTATCAGAAATAATTTTAAAATGTGTTTAGGGGCGCCTGGGTGGCTCAGTTGGTTAGGCGTCTGAATTCAACTCAGGTCATGATCTCACCATTTGTGGGTTGAAGCTCTACTTTGGGCTCTGTGCTAACAGCTCAGAGCCTGGAGCCTGCTTTGGATTCTGTGTCTCTTTCTCCCCCTCCCCCACTCGCACGCTGTCTCTCAGTATTTAAAATAAAGTATTTAAAATAAAAGATGAATTTGAAAACATGAATAAGGAATATTTTTTTAATGTCTGGTGATTTGAAAAAGGGACAAATGGAATTTCTAGGAAAAAATCATAACTGTTGATATTTAACATTCAATAGACAATTTAAACAAGCATTAAAAAAATAAATGAAAAGAGAATTAGTAAATAAGATAATGGGACACAGGGAACCAGAGATGGAAGAAATACAAGAGAAGCTAAAATTTAAAAAAATATATATATAATAAGACCAAAAATATTTAATCAAAGTTTATGAAAAAGAGATAGAATTGGAAATTGACACTCTTTTGTTGGGATTTTATGCACTTAAATAAACATGATAGTGTTGAGAAGGGCAAGAACCAAGAGAATGCCTGCCAAAATATCTATACAAGCCATAAAAGCCTACAGAAGACACAAGACTCTTGGGTCACAGAAAAAGGATTACAGCAAAAACAATATATTTTGGTTCAATGAGTCCCCAAAAAAAGCCCACAAGGACGGTTGAATCTGTAAACACATGAGGATGTGCTACAAGAGATGAAGTCTGAGTTTAGAGAATTCACTATTTTTATAGCAAGAAGTAGTGCAAGACATCTTTCTCCAGAGGGTACCAGATATGGAAAAAAACCTTATTTTTCAAGATTATCTTCAGGAGAAAAAACAAAGAAGTTGGTCAATAAAGGCCTTGCAATTTTGGCAGGTTTTGGTCTAGCAAGACTCAGCAAGACAAGAAGATGCACAAGAGGCCCGGGCAGACAAACTCTCAACATCTCATCCCAACATAAAAGTAATTTATCAGAAAAGAAAAAAGACACCATTCCACTAATGCAGCAATCACAATGAATCCAAGAATTCCTGCTTTTACTTCATTTTTGACTTCTGCAAATTCCTAAGTTTCTTGGTCATATTGATTCATTTTAAAGCATTCTTTGTTTAATCACCTTAAAAAAAACTTTTGAGACTAGTTTTAGACTTACAGAAAGATTGCTTATAATCTAGCTATATAGGAGAAAGGCAATAAATAAGGTGATTTCAAACTGGGACAAGTGATGGAAAAAAACTAAATAGAATGATATGAAAGTATGACTCTGGACTAGTGGAGTCACTTAGGTAGGACAGCCTGGAAATAACTCCCTTGAAAGGAAATATTAAGGAAATGTCCTTAAAAGATTTTAAAAAATCAGCCATTATAAAAAAAAAAAGGAGGAGAGAACTTTTTAGGTAGGGCTATAACAACAAAACCTAAAAGCTGGAAAAACCTTGAATGTTTGAGAAACAGAGATGAAGTAGAAATGACTTTAGCATATTTGAGGAGTCAAAAAGAAAGCTAGTCAGCAGTGTTGGAGTAGAGTGAGCAAGGAAGAGCAGTTCACAAGATAACAGGGACAGGTAGACAGAGTGAGATGTCACAGGGCCTATAGGAAGCCATGGTAACATTTGATTCTATTCTGAGTACAATAAAAAGCATTTTGAGCAGAGACATTAAATGATAACCTTTACTTCTAGATGATCCTTGTATGGAGAACAGACTAAAAGCAAGAATAAAAGCAGAGACCAGCTACAAGGCTACTGAAGGAGTCCAGACAAAAGCTGATGGTGGCTTTTATGAGAGTGATAGCAATGAAATGAAGTGAAATATTTATTACATGTCAAAGATAAGATTAAAAGAACTGACTGGAAGGAGAAGAGCTAAATCAAAGATGATCGTGATTTTGGATAGACAGTGGTTGAAATTAGAAGACAAAGGAGCAGGTTTGGGTGTTTTAGACATGCTAGATTTGAGATATTTAAAAGAAATACAAATGGAATTATCGAGGAATCTAGTGAATAAATAATTTTGAAGCGCTGAAGAAAGATTTGGATTGGAAAGATATTTTGGAAGCCTTTGGCACATAGATAATATTTAAAGTAATGGTGATTACTGTGATCACCTAGGAAGGACATGTTGTTCGGGAAGAGGAACCAATATGCCTCCCTTCCAACATTTGGAGGTCTAGTAAGGAATGCCAGGAAAGAACATGGTCAAAGAGTCACTAGAAGAAGCCAACAGAAAACCACAGATGGTTGATGTCCTCACAACTAAAAAAAGAATGAAGAGGGGTCTGCTGTATCTAATGGCACTGAAAGCTTCTACTGTATTCAACAACCTAGAGTTCACTAGGGCCCCAGACAAAAACAATTTCAATGAAGTTGTGGGGCCAGAAGTGCAGTGTAATAAACTGAAAAGTAGCCACTGTAAGAGAATCACCAATAGCTCTTATCTCTTTTCATCTTTTTGTGCACTTTATATGAACTTTTATGTTTTATACTGTTCAAAATTTCTAACTTGATGCCAATACCACTGGCATAGTGAATATTAAAATTAGAAATCAATAACAATTTTTTAAATTTCAAAATGCTTCTCTTTCTGAGAATTCTATTTCTTCCTTTGGTAAAGTTTACAATTGTAAATTAAAAGGGATGTTCATGGAGTCCACTTAAATTTTATTCTATTTCAATGAGATACTATATTCTAATTAGAAGTGTTGCTTCTTCCTGAAAGGGGGAAAAGAAGTTGTAGTAAATTATTCTGAAGTCTAGCTGATCTGAAATTCATAATCACTTCATTTGTATGAAATTAAAGCAAATATTTTGATATTTTAAAAAAGTCATTTTTACTTTTAGTAAAGAAAGCAATAAACTAATGCTGAGATTAATTAAGACCAGAAAAGAAAGTGAAACATTTAATCAATGTCTAGTGTTACTTTGATGTGAATTATTCCAAAGTGATTGAGATCATGAGAACCAAACACTAGAAAAAATATTCTTGGTCTAGCAAAACCAGAATACTGTACACTGCTTTACCAGGATATACTAATGATTTAGAAGTCTCATGGTGTTTGTTTGTCTCGCTGATGGGACAATAATGGGATGATTAGAAGCAGTGGCTCTCTTCTCTGAATCTCCTACAGAGAATGGAATGGAATCACTCTGCCACTTTATCTTGTATAAACCGAAGCCTCTTATTTAATCTTTCTGAGCCTCAGTTTCTTCTGTTAAAATAAGGATTAATTTTTATGTAATATCTACATCATAATATCTATGTCATAGAGTCACTTTGGGAATAAAAGTTCCTGGCTCAGAGTAAATACTCAAGCATCATATCACTTCTCATTTTATACTACATCAGAGTCTTGGCACTCGGTGTTTATTCCACCTGGAATACTGTTCTCCTTACTTCTCAGTTTTGCCTGCTTACTAATGTACCCTTATATCAGCCTTGCCTGTCCCTCTCATACTACAGGAAGTCCCTCAGTTACACAATCTCTTAGCACCCTGTGCTTTTTCTTCATAGAGTTTATCACAATTAGAATTATTTGGGGGATTATTTGTTTATTGTCTGCTTCATCACTCTTTTGTGTATACTGTATAGCATATTATTGGACATATAGTAGGCATTTAATAAATATTTTTGAGAAAGTGAGTGAATTGGAATTTCATTACAGGAAAGGACAAAAGGGATAATTCAAAGATGATTCCAAGATTTCTAGACTGAATAATCTTGTCATTAATAAAGAAAACAGTAGATAAGGAGAAAAGATAATGAGTTTCTGTTTTAAACATGTTGGAATGAAAGTGCCTGAAGGGCACCCAAGGGAAGATACTCAGGAAAACAGTTGAAACTATGGTAAAAGATGAGAACTGAAGATAAACATTTAGAAGTCCTTATTCCTTATGTGGTAGGTTAGCCTTAAAGATAGCCAAGGGAGGCTGAACACAATATCCTAGAGAAAACAATAAAGTACACCTGTAGGGCTGTGTGATGATTAACTTTTGGGTCAACTTAGGCCATGGTACCAAGATACTTTACCAAACATTACTCTAAATGTTCCTACAAAGATATTTTTTAGGTAAGATTAACATTCAAATCAGATTGCCCTACATAATATGAATAAGCTGACCTCTCCAGAAGAGAAAATCCTACCAGCAGATCGTGTTCTGACTGAAATTGCAGATCTTATTCTCCAGCCCCCAGGCCTATCCTACAGATCGTGGATTTGCCAGCCTGCACAGCTTCATGAGCAAATTCCTTAAAAACACAACACAGAACAAAACAAAACAAAGCAAAACACACACACACACAGCCTATGTATATACATCTATAGATCTATAGTTCTGTTTTTCTGGAGAACCCTAATTAATACAAGCTGACTGAAAAAGAGTAAAAGGAATAATTGATTTAACATGATTCTAAATTAGAAAAGAGGCAGAAAGTAAAATTTAAAATATAAACAATCATATCCTCTGTGGCCTTTCTAAAAAATAAATTATGATTTCTATGTACATTTACCTATAATTAAAGTGCTCATACTGTGACTGCCTTTTAGATCATTAAACATACATCGGCTTTATCTCTCAAAATTGTAAAATATTATAAAAAGCATGAGCAACAATATTAACAGGAAATAGAATTGTGATTGCTCAGGAAGCAAGTCCTTTCAAATGAAGAATGACATTTGAAACTTTCTAATTTTTACCTTTTGGATATAGTACTGTGGTTCGGAATTTTGAATTGTTGATGTGTTTCTGTGACATTAGTATGTAGTTTCTGTGACAAGTCTTTCATGAGAACAGAGGAAAAAAAAAAGAAAGAGTTAGTATAGTATTAGTTTAACTGATGAAATATTTACATAACTCTGCAAGCCTCAGGCAAAAACAAGCAAGAATCCTGATGATCAAAAATAGAAAGTACTTCATAACATAATCTGTAATATGAAGATAAACTGGACAGCAAAGCCAATGATGGAGATGATCTCAGTTCCATTCAGCCAGCAAACAGGAAATGTTAAGTCCTAAGGTCTTTTCTGTGCCTACTGTCCCAGATTTCAACACAAAGAAGGAGCAGTGTCAATGTGGTAAAACACATTAATAATCATCTACTCTGATTCCTTTCTGCTTCTAAAGAGTAAACTAATATTTCAGAGAGGTTATGTTAATAATCAAAGATCATACAGGCATGATCTTCAGAAATAAAAAATATTATTAGCAGATCTTTAACAAAGCAGTTTTACACTATAAAAACCAAATTTGGGTAATCCTATAGAACTGGAAGAACTTATTGAACATAAAGTATTAAGAGCTCCAGTGCTTTGACTCCAGTTTAATGAATGACTCTAGTCCAGTCATAAATGAATGAATACATTTTCTACTTCACAAAAGATTTATAATATTTTATTTATTTTAATCTTACAACCTGAGGTAGGATATGATGATTCCCTAAAGTCACACAGTTTGTAAGAGCTGAATGGGACCCAGGTTTTCTGACCTTTTAAGCACCCTTTTGACACACTGATAAGGTCATACAATTAATCCATATGTGAGGATAAGACCTCAGTAAACAAGTGGTTTACTTTCCTGACTGACTTGATAGGAACCTCCAGCCAATTTTATCATTTTGGTTTTGGAGTTTTCCAACACCATCAAACTTTAATAGCAAAAGCCAACCCTTTGTGTTGCTAATTTATAAGAAACTAAGAAGTAATATTTTTTTAAAAATAGCAATGGCAAAGGGAGGAACAAAATATGTGTAATTGAAGCACATGTTCATTATAGCATTCAAAACTTCCTCCCAGGTTATTAGGGAATATAAACTCATTATTTTAAATTTTTTATTTAATTTAAATTCTTCCCTTGGTTCCCAATGAAGCAATAAATCCTTCGAGACCAGGCATACCTACAGATTGTGACACATTGCCTTCAGACTCACATAGCATTCTGATAAATCCATCAGTATGTGCAGTGATGACAGATGTGATAAAGAGATCATTGTGGCTCTCACTGCCTATATTTTATTGTTTGTTACAGCCATCTTCTATTTCTGGAAAACATTCCCAGCTGCCTGCAGCAGAGCAAGGAGCCAGAGTTGGAAAAATATGTTGTTTTTCTCACAGTTTACAACCTAACTTGCCTACTACTAATTATGCAATACAGATAGGTAGAAATAATACTAGAAAACATGTCTTGAACACTTGCTTCATTATCTGGTTTTATTATAATAACTTTATTTCTAATCTTTCTTAGTTCAGGGTTCTGGAGGACTCATTAAAAATGTTTTCTCTGCAGTGTTTTATATAACCTTTTGACATTTTCTTCTTATACTAGTCATGGCAATTTTTTAAGTCTATAAATAGGAAGGTTGAGAGGGAAGAAATGGACACGTTAACCCCCTGTACATTTGGAGCCTGACAATGAGATTCAAGGTGGGAAGGTTACATCAATACCTTGGTTATTATTTTTTTTTAGTATATACTGTAAGATAACTAAAGAATTCTGTGTGCATTCTGTACCTATCTTAATCATCATTGAAATACATATGCATTTCATATGTAAACTATTTACAACTGATATGAAAGTAATAGGGAACTGTGTTCTTTTGCATGAATTTCTGAGGATTTTTTGGCCGCTTTCAAAGCAGTAAAGAATTTTCTTGTGTTGGTGTGAACTGCAATTATTTTATACTTTTTATGTGACAAAGAAGATGTAAGTGACTCAAAACCTTGTATCTTTGATCACTTCTACATAAGTACAGTTTAACTTTAGTTCATTAATTATCATTGTTATTTTATATGTCCATGTTTTCATTATTTTACCTTGTATAAAATGACAAAAAGCACTATGATAATTTTTTATATATTATTTGAATTTATTTGTAAGGCTTATAAATTCCATAGTATAATAGAGACTATTTCATGCTATAACTCTAATATTCATCAATAGTTAAAAACCTCTAAGCACTCATCCTTTACCAGAACTATTCTCAACTTTGAAAATATGTTGCCTATCTTTCCCACCATTTCTTACAAGTTATATCTGATCAAATAAATGCATGAAAGAAAAACAATGAAGCAAAATACTTCATACACTAATCAGCCCTAATTAAAAAGTGAGTATCATAAGAAATATATTAATTGAAAATTCACATCTATTATAGAGTAACCTCTGACTATCAAATGATCATCAAAGATCATTTTTACTCATATAGGAATGGTACATTTTTGTATATCTTATAAATCATCCTTCTTGATAAATATATTATGATAGAAGATATCCATAATGATGTTTTATAAAGAAAGTTTGACATTTAACATTCACTGATAGTCATACATCAAAAAATAGGTGGAGAAGCTAGAGTTAGATTTACTGAGTGACCATTTAAACCATTTGAACTGCTGCCTTGACTGATGGAGCAGACATAACCTAGATTAGCAAAGCTATATCAAATATCACTGTTGTGGTGGAAAATAGAGGACATTTCCATTAAACCGAAGGTCTATAGCCATTTAAATATCTTTAATACCAAAAATAACTGACAAATTAATTGTATGAAAAACTATCTAAAATTAAGATGTGACCCAAAAAATGAAGCTTCTTGTGCATTTAAACTAAGAGCAGGAAACTGATTACTATATTTGGACTTCAAAAGAGGGTATCATTTAATATTCTCTAATAGGTTTTATTCCTCCAAACCAACTGTATAATATGTTATAATTATTTCAAGTGCAGCATCTAAAAATTTTCAAGTCAAATAAACTTGTTACTCTTCTTAGATTTATAAAACAATGGGATTAACACAGAGCATTATGAAATTCATAATTTAACCTCAGAATGTCTCTTAAAAAATATAGCTTCCACTTATACGATGACTGAGAGAACATATTTATTTCATTTATTCATACCTTCCTAGGGGATACTTAAATCTGAGCTGGTATTCAGTTTTCTTATAACTCTGTGTAACAATTCAAGTAACTAGCTGACATGGGTGAGCAGTTGTTTCTTCAGGATTTACAATACCCATTTAGGATCAGATTCTTCTAGTATCTTAATAAGACAGAATGCATTAGTTTAGTAAGGCTGCCCTAACAGAATGTCACACATTCTGGGTGGCTTACACAACAGAAATTTATTTCTCACATTTGTGAAAGCTGGAAGTTCAAGATCAAAGCACTAGCATATTTAGTTTCTTCTGAAGGCCTCTCTCCTCATCTGGCAGATGGCTGCCTTCTTGCTGCATTCACCTGTAATTTATTTTCTCTTTGCAAACATCCCTGGTTTCTGTTTATGTGTCCCAATCTTTTATAAGGACACCAATCAAGTTGGATTAGAGCCTATCTTGAAAGTCTCATTTTAACTTAACTATCTCTTTAAAGGTATTCTCTTACAAAGAAAGTTACATTCTGAGATACTAGAAACGAAGACTTTAACTTATGAATTTTGAGGGAACTCAATTCAGCCCATAAATACAGTCATATCCACTAATAAAAGTTGTATTGCTTTCAAAATATTGCATGAACTGTTTTTCAAATTATTAAATACTGTGTATGTAAAGGTGTACTCCAATTCTTAAAATATAATAACTATATATGCCACTAGAGTCAAAATACAACATCACATAAGCATAATTTTCATCACTTTTTAATCTAATAAAAGCTGTTTCTGTTTCTTCATGTTTTGCTTATTTGTCTGTCTTTGCTAATTCCAATTAGAGAATCATTCCCAAATTATGAAATCTTTTCTAATGATCAAGTATTATGAGTTCTTACATTTAAAAAAATTTTTAATGAAGTTTATTTTTGAGAGAGAGACAGAGTGTGAGTGGGGTAGAAACAAAAAGAGAGACACAGAATCTGAAGCAGGCTCCAGGCTCTGAGCTGTCAGCATAGAGCATGATGCAGAGCTTGAACTCATGAACCAAGAGATCATGACCCGAGCTGAAGTCAGATGCCTACCTGACTGAGTCACCCAGGTAGCCCGAGTTCTTACTTTTTCTTAAAGATGCAACCACAATCAGTCCTGAGCATTCTTTTGACATTTTTCAGAATGCCTTTATCCCTAACCCATAGTAATGAAAGTCTTTCCCATAATATGCAGACAATACTTCTTAACCCTGCGCTTCCCATTTGTGATCATTTTTCAATGACACTCTTTCAGATCAGAATTATTTGGCCACCCTATTCACCTGGCTTGTCTGCTTTGAGCTACTTTTTCAGTGGAGCCCCATGAAATTCACAGGTTATTATACCAAAACTACATTCTGAATGAAGTCAAGATCACAGGTATAACATTAAACTATTATATCAAAAGAAAAATATTTTCATTGATAGGGAAATCAGATTAAACCATGCTTAGCTGAAGATGTATATACACTGAAAATGTATTATACTTAAAACCATAAAATATGTTCTTTATATGTTATTTACAATGAGTTACTCATGAGTAATATACAACTCTTAATAATACTTACACCTATTTAAAAGATACTGTTTTTTAAATTACTTCTTTGCTTGAAACTTCAGGAGTCACATTTATTTAATCTCAAACCATGTGACAGTGAAGTACACCATTAGTAAATTTCCAAAGAGCACTGTAACAATCACTTTGAGAGTGAATGCCTAAATTTGGAAGAAAACGATAGAAAGTAAAAGTATTTAAATTCCTGTCTAGTTTGGTTTTTACTAGATTACCTTAACTTCAGGAGGGATCTGCAAGGGAGCTGACAATGGCCCTATATAGCAATGGGGTGCCACATGTTTGTCACATATGTTTTTCTTGCAGCTTTTGCCACTTTAAAAAAATGACTTCCTCCTTAAGTATTAAATGATAAATTCTCCAAACATTCAAACATCATAAGACAAAGTACTTTTTATGAGTAAGACAATAATTCCCCTGAATGATTATATAAGTGTACAAATTGAAAGGGACTTCAAAAATATTGGTTGGAGAATATAGAGCCAATAGTCTTTACACAATAAGAAAGACATTTTAAATATTTTTTGTAAGTTCTAATTTCCTTGCCTCATGAACAATTAAAACATTTGAGAAAACAAGGACAATAAACAAGGAGCAGTATGTGCAATAAAGAAATACATTTTAGAAGCTAGAACATGATTCCTTTCCAGCTTGAAAGAATTCATTCTGGTTGAATAATCAGGGATTTGCAACTTGAAAAGTACAATTTTGTTGCGATCTGTTTGTTGAATTTTGGTTTTGGTTTTTGAGTATGTGCGATCAGAGGCATTAAGTTTTCCTTGGAACCACAAATCAACGCAAAAGTAACGCATAGCCAAGCACATCACAGTTTGAAAGGTGGCTAGTACTGCTTCCCAGACCAATGAGCTTAATGACAAAAAAGAATTCTCACTAGGCATTTCAATACACCTAATATGCCTAGAGTGACTTGGATGATTCTTTCTCTACTGTATGTATAATTTAAAAAAAACTCTCTTAAGTTCTTGCTCAAGTGTTAATTAGTTGCCTAGAATTAACCATTCCAACTATTCTTCACAGTAATGAAGAGTTTTTGAACAACTCTTAAGTTGATTTGCTCTTTAAGAAAACTTCAACAACAACAACAACAAAGAAAACTTCCAAATTTGAAAATTAAAAATTCATTAAGGGTATAACTTCTATATTTTTATACACAGGACCCTTTTAGTACAAAGAAATAAAAAGATCTCAACTGATCCTCCTTTTGAAAGGTTCAAATTTCCCATAAGAATCTCCCAAAAAGATAAAGGATGGCTCAGAAAGGGCACAAGTCTAGTCACCTCTATTTCATTGTCCCTCTTAGCTTCTCTGTTTCCCCCAATTTTCTGCTCTGTTTTCACCTAACTACTCAAGTTCTTCATAAGCCTGTGCCCCACTATTTCTCACTTTATGTTAGATCAGAGACTTTGGATGAGAGCCCTTAGCATCCCTGAAGGATCATATGAATTTCTGCATATACATAGTTTCAGGAGTTCATTGACCTACTAGATCTAACCAATGCGTCCCTCTTACTATATCCCATAATAGGTGTATGCCTCTAGGTTCAATTATCTATAATAAGAGAAATCTGTGTCTCAACTCAAGATTTTGATCAAGAGGCAGCTGCATCCAGCTCTTGTTTTCAAACCACATCCTTAAAAGTCAAGATTTTGAGCAACCTCATAGATTACTCCATAGGTCAGGAATTTTCCTCTTGCTCAAACTATCCCATAGTGTAGCACCACATGGTGCTCTACAAGCTCAGCAGGGCATTGGGTAGGGATTTTTCAAAATGGGGGGAGGAAGGAGTACAGTGGGCAATATTGGTGTCTAACAGAGATATTATACAAAGACTTAAAAGTTACATAAAATTTTTTGCATATAAAAGAACAAATAAGGAGTTTATAATAAGGAGTTTATAAAACATAGCAATAAAATAAGTTTATAAAACATAGCAACAAAATAAACATTCATGAACTTACTATCTAACTTAAGAAATGGAATATTAAAAATAAAATAGAAAATGCTTCTTGATCTCATTTTCTAGCCTCCTTATCCCAAATTGTGTCTTTATCAGTCCATCCATCATCCTTTGTAAGGCATCAATTAACAAGACCTAATACTGAGTCTAAAAAATATTGCATTTTGAAGCAGTAGAGAATATAAATATATTGAGATATATATACCAACTATAATGTGATGTGAAAACATCTCAGATTTGTAATGGTAAGAAAGTGTTAAGTACTGTTAATATTACTATGATTACTTTCATTCATAATTAAATAATACATTTCAGTTAGAGTGAAAAAATAAAGATTTTTCTTCCATAGGAATTCTGTCTCTAGACCCCAAGTTAAGAACATGTTCTCTAGGGGTGCCTGGGTGGCTCAGTCAGGTAAGTGTCCAACTCTTGGTTTTGGCTCAGGTCATGATCTCATGGTTTCATATGGAGCATGCTATGGATTGTCTCCCTCTCTCTATGCCCCTCCCCTACTTGCACTGTCTCTGTTGCTTAAAATAAATAAACTTAAAAAAAAAAAGACATGTGCTCTAGATAGAGCAGAACTAGCAAAATGCCATCTGATAAAAAGAATTTAGTCCAGATTTTGACTTCTTTGGACATCAGAATTTACCAGTGTTGAAAAGGAAATACATTTCTTTTATTTCTCTAACTGGGTCCTTCAGACTCCAGTAATAAGCACACCACTCCCTATTTCATAGGATGCCTTCCCTACTAAGCCCCCTATATTTCATATGTGAGGTATGAAAGTCCTACTTTAGAACAATTTTATAGTACTCTAGAAAGAATGGGTGCCAGGTTATATAAGGGGAGGGAGGCAGCCTGACAAAAGCAAGTAAACACACATGAGTGATGTTAAAGGTAAGAGACTGAGTAGTAGTTCAAAAAGTTATTGATTAAAGAGACAAATGATCTTTGCTATGTCAATTCTTTAACAGAAGTAAATTACAAACAAAAAAATTAAGTGTTTTAACTTAAAATAGCACAGAAAACTTTTAAGAACATTGAACATGTAAGTCTATTATATCAACATTACAAATTCTTTTATAATTTGTCCATATTTATTTAAATGATGGTAGTCATTATTTATAACTTTAATATTTTACTTTTATCACTACTATTTTATATTTCTCACTTGTATTTATTACAAAGAATAATAAATGGAAAATCAGAAGAGAAAGGGAACTAAGACTTCTATAAAGTTAGGAAAATAAAGCCATTGGCTGAACTCAGTTACATTTTCCAAAAGAAATCATGCAAAGATTTACAACCCATTCTTCCTTTGTGCCCAAGGCTATCACCAACCGTTAAAAATATAGTCCATTGGCTGTCCTAAAGGAGGTATTTATTTCAAATTAAGATTTGATTCTAATAGTGGTAATAGAAAGAAACATTTTTTAAATAATGAAAATAAAAACAGCACTGGAAATGATATTGAAAAATATCCACAACCTCAACTACATTCGAGGTAGCCAAGTATTTATTTATTATATACTCTAGATCAAGCTATTACAAATTTATGATATCATTATAGGAATTAGGAAATGTAATTTTGATTCCAACATACTAATTTCAAGTAACAGAGTTGGGATTTTATATATATTATATTGGGGTCCATTCATCTGATTCTAACATCACTTAAGATCAGAATGGTTTACTTTAATACTATAGGCAATGAAAGAAGAAAAACAAGATATAGTCCATTATACTATGGATAGAGAATAGTCATATACACAGATCCTTTCCATGTATGCTCAAGTTGCTATGGGAACAAAGAACTTCCATATGGTTCTCCAAAGTCCTCTTTCTCTACATTTGTTGCCATTCACCAGAGAATATGCCTGCTAATGTATGCACTACAGTCTACAAGGAATAAAAATAATTATGCTTCAGTCATAAGATTCCTCCAGAAGGTGCTATTCTTCTTAAGATGATACTACTAGTGATAAAAATTGAAAATATATACATTTTCATTTATCCCATGTTCATGAATAAATTCAATCAAATTTCTAATAAACTTGGAAATATCAGCAATGTTAGAAGTATAACACATTTGCTAACTATTTTCCTATATTGTAGGCTTCATGTAATGATCTCTCTTCAATCATAGCAGATGTAATTTTCAAAACTGCACTTGGTTACATAAAGACATTATCATTTTGACATATCTTCATATAGACTGTTTCCAATAGAGATGTCACATACAGAATCCCAAGTAACTTATATTCTAGGTATGATGTCTGATATTATTATAAATATATGTATTTCCATCTTTAATTTAAAAATGTTCTATGTTTGCTTTGTCCCATTAAAAAGTCTTCAGATGGTTTGTCCTCTTCTTGTTCCAGTATACCAAGTGGTATTTTAAATGATTTTTTTTGATATGTAAAATTTTTAAAAAAGAAATATATCCTGGCATTTGTTACAATTTGTCTTTTATCTGAGCATGGTATCAGTTTCTTTGTTCTAGCATAGCAATAAATTACACAGAAAGACTCAGAAAGAATTACAATAGGAATATATTTTTATACATTTTTATTATAGATAGTAATTAATTTTGGTATACCAATAGAAGGGATTGCCTATCCAATGCATTTTTTTCAATTAACTATGAACTATATTTTAATTAAGATTTCCCTAGTTTTTACCTAATGTTCTTTTTCTATTCCAGGATACCACACAATATCTTGTTGTCATCTCTCCAAGGTTGCTTTTGGCCATGACATTTTCTCAGGCTTTCCATGTTTTTGATGAACTTGACAGCTTTGAAAAGTACTGGTGAGGTAATTTTTAGAATTTCCTTCAACTGAAAACACTCTGATCTTTTTCTGATGATTATATTTGGATTATGGGTTTTATGGAAGACTGAAGAAGTTTAATGTCATTCACACTACGTTAATGCAAGGGTATATACTATCCATATGACTTATCATTGTTGAATTTTAACCTTAACACATGGCTGTGATAATGTATTATCAGGTTTCCCTTCTGTAAAGTTACTCTTTTTCCTTCTTTCCACTTTGCAAGAAAGTCATTACCTACTGCTCATATTTAAGCCATGGGAGGTCATGCTACACCTACTTGAGGGTGGAGTAACTACATAATTATTTGAAATTCCACACAGAGATGTCTCTATTCCTTCCCCTTTTAAAATATTATTCAATCATTAATTTATATCAGGGTGGACCTTTGAATGTAAATGCAATTTTTATGTCATTATTTCCACAGAAAAGAATGATTTGAAGTTTTAAAAAGTAAGTTATGCTTTAAAAAGACAAACTAACTGATACCAATGAGCAATTCAATTTTTTAAATGCTGAAAGAAAAATATGAGGAAAAAGTAAATCAACTAACACAGAAGAAAATATTTTGCTACAATTTAACATTTATAAAATATAATAAGAATGTGAGAAGATACAACATACAGAGTCTAAAGTGGAGATTTTTTAAATTATCTGGTAAATAAGAACAAACTGGTGATTCCAGAGGGGAAGTGGGTTGGGAAAGGGGTGAAAAAGTGAAGGAGATTAAGAGTACACTTATCGTGACTTCCAGGGAAGATAGCAGAGTAGGGGAATCCTAGGCTCACCTCCTCCCCAAGTGACACCTAAAACAACATGCATATCTGAATTAAAAAAAAAACAAAAACCAGAAAATGACCTGAAGACTGACAGAACAGATTCCACACAGCTAAATGTAGAGAAGGGGCCACATTGAACAGGGTAGGAAGGGTGGAGACCCAGGGGAGGTCAAACCGACCTCTGTCCACTGGAGGAAGGGACACTGCAGCAGGCATGGAGAGAATATAGGATCAAGTCCCACACCAGGCACCCCAGGCACAAGAGACCCACACGGGGAAGATGAAACTCCATAGCATTTTGCTTTAAAAACCAGAGGGGTCTAACTTTATGAGTTCTTACAATCAGTGGGGCTTAAAACCTGAAACTTTTATTTTTCATTTATTTTCTTGTTGTTATTCTTTTTTCCCCCTTATTCATATTTTTCTTTTTTCTTTTTATTTAAATGTAAGTTAGTTAATATACAGTGTAATATCGGTTTCAGGAAGAGATCCCAGGGATTCATCACTTCCATATAACACCCAGTGCCAATCCGAACAAGTGCCCTCCTTAATGCCCACCACCCATTTAGCCCATCATCCCACCCAACACCCCTCCAGCAATCCCCAGTCTGTTCTCTGTATTTAAGAGTATCTGAAAATGAACTGGGGGAAGGGAGGTAGTGGCAATGGAGGAGGGCACTTGTGGGGAAGAACACTGGGTGTTATATGGAAATCAATTTGAAAATACACTATTAAAAAAAATAATCTCTTATGGTATGCCTCCCTCTCTGTTTCCATCTTACTTTTCCTTTCCTTCTCCTACATTTATCTGTTGTGTTTCTTAACTTCTACATATGAGTGAAATCGTATGATATTTGTCTTTTTCTGAGACTTATTTCACTTAACATAACACACTCTAGTTTCATCCATGTTGTTGCAAATGGCAAGATTTCATTCTTTTGATTGCTAATATTCCATTGTGTATATATATACATACACCATATTTTCTGTATCCATTCATCAGTTGGTAGAAATGTAGCCACTCTAGAGAACAATATGGAGGTTCCTCAAAAACTTAAAAATAGAGCTACCATAAAACCCAGAAGCTGTACTTATCCAAAGGCTACAAAAATGTTGATTCGAAGGGGCATATGCATCCCAATTTATAGCAGTGTTATGAACAATAGCCAAATTATGGAAAGAACATCTGGAACTTTTCAAATTAGCAGCTGCACTCTGAGAGAGCCAGAGAGCAATGGGAAACTGAGTCCCTGTCCCTAAAAGAAAAGCACAACACTCTTGCTGAGCTACAGCATAGCAGAAGCACATGGAAAAACATCTGGGGTATCCTGGAAGGTGATTTATTTACTAATGTCAGAATGTGTGCTAGAGGGTCAGGGATCTTTGAGAGACTTCTCAAAAAAAAAAAAAAAAAAGCTGGCAGGCACCATTTCTATCCTGCATCCCTGGCCTCAACACATGGACTCTTGTAAGAACCAACAAGCCACAAACAGTCTCTACCTAGCTTGCTGACAGCACCCTTCAACCCCATAATCTTCTACAGACCCACTCCTGCATCCTGGCCTGGCCACAGCAGAGATTTTCCAGAGCAGTGGCAGGTTTCCTCCACCAGCCAAATGGCATGGACTTTGTTATCCACCATTCACCCAGCCTTCCTTATTCCTGCAGAAATGCCTCTTCTAACATGTCCTTGGTAGGAGGTCTTCTGCCACCCAAAGTGGTGCCACAAGCCTGGCAGGATGCAAGCAGCCATGATAGAGGCAAGCACCACTCCAAAGTGACTCCTGCCCCAGGAAAAGAAGAAGACAACCACATACACAAGCCACATTGTGGTCCCCAATGATAGCTTCTCAGAGGTTATCACTGAGAGAATACCCTCCCAGCAGCCTCAGACTGACCCCACCTCCAATAGGCAAAAAGAGCCATTGCAGATGACTGGACTGAAGGCAAACAGGGCTCAGCCACAACAGCAGAGCACAAGCAACACACATAGGAGATACCCCTAAAGCCCTAGGTTCTGTGACCAGGGGACATTGTAGTACAGGGCACTACAGGACCTCTTCTCCATAAGGTCACTACTTTCAAGAACAGAAAATGTAGCTGACATCCTAACACACATAAACAGGCATATGGAGTTGGACAAAATGAGTTCTCGGATGAATATGTCCCAAATGAAAGAACAGGACAAAAATACAGCAAGAAAGCTAATTGAAATGGAGATAAACAATATGCTAGATAGAAAATTTAAATTAATAGTCATAAAAATACTCACTAGACTTGAAAAGAAAGTGGAGTCTCTCTGTGAGACCTTCAACAATGTGATGGAAAATATAAAATAGATCCAATCAGAGATAAAGAATTCACTGAATAAAATTAAATATACACTACAGGAGATAAACAGTAGACCAGGGAAGCAGAACAGATCAGCGACCTGGAGGACAAAGTAATGGAAAGCAATCAAGGTGAATAGGAGAAACAAAAATGAATAATAAAAAATGAGAACAGAATAAGGGGACTCAGTAACACCATAAAATGTAATAACATTCACATTATAAGGATCCTAGAAAGAGAAAACAGAGACAAGAAGGAAAAAAAATTATTTGAATAAATAAGATCTAAAAACTTCCCAAATCTAGGGAAGGAAACAGAAATACAGATCCAGGGGCAGAGAGAGCCCCCAACAAAATCAACCGAAGGGGACTGACAGTGCTGAATACAAAATGCAGCTCATAACTAACATAAAGAAAGTAATCTATAGCAATACAATAATAGTAGGGAACTTTAGCACCCCTCTTACATCAATTGATAGATTACCCAAACAAAATCAACAAGGAAACAGTGGCTTTGATGACATTCAATAAGCTGGATATAACAGATATTTTCATAACATTTTATCCTATAATAGTGGAATAAACACTCTTTTCAAGTGCACATGGAACATTCTCTAATACAGACTACATGTCACCCTGAAAAACAAGTCTGAATAAATTTAGAAAGACTGAATTTTGCATCTTTTCTGACCACAATGCTATGAAACTAGAAATCAGTAAGAAAAAAATCTGGAAGGAGCACAAATACACGGAGGTTAAAAAACAAGCTACTGAACAATGAATGTGTCAATGAAGAAATTAAAGAAGAAATAAAAAATAAGATGGAGACAAATGAAAATAAAAACACTCTGAAAATCTCTGAAATACAGCAAAAGCTATTCTAAAGGGAAGTTTACAGCAATACAGGTCTACCTCATAAAGGAAGAAAAATCTCAAATAAACAACATAATCTTACACCTAAAGGAGTTAGAAAAAGAACAAAACCAAAAACTAATAGAAAAAAGGAAATCATAAAGATTACAGCAGAAAAGAAAAGCAAAATAGAAGCTAAAACAAACAAAAAACATGCACACAACAGATCAATGAAACTAGGAGCTGATTCTTTGAAAAAGTCAACAAAATTGATAATCCTTTTCAATAAAAAAGAGAGGTTACTGAAAAAAATCACAAAGAAAAGAGGAAAAAAAAACCAACTGACACCACAGAAATACAAAGGATTAAATATATACATACAAATAATTTATATCATATTTTATATGTTATATATTAAATATACATTTTATAATTTATCTTTCTAAAACATAATTTATATTTTAATTATATAAAATTAAATTTCATATAATTTTATAAAAATTTACATACAACAAATTGGACAACCTAGAAAACAATGGATAAATTCCTAGAAACTTATAACTTCCCAAGACTGGATCAGGAAGAAATACAAAATTTGAACAAACCAATTACCAGCAATGAAGTTGAATAAGTAATCAATCAATCAATCAATCATTTTTTTTTAAAAACTCCCAACAAACAAAAGTCCAGGACCAGATAGCTTCATAGGTGAATTCTACCAAACACTTAAGGAATAGTTAATACCTATTCTTCTTAAACTATTCCAAAAGACAGAAGAGAAAGACAAACTTTCAAATTCATTCTGTGAGGCCAGCATTATCCTGATACATAAACCAGATAAAGACATTATAAAAAAGAGAACTAAAGTACAATATACCTAATGAACATAGATGCAAAAATCTTCAACAAAATACTAACAAACTGAATCCATTAATACATTTAAAAAAAATCACTCACCAGGATCAAGCAGGAGTTATCCTGGGATGCAAGAGTGGTTCAATATTCACAAATCAATTAACATCACACATCACATCAACACGACAAAGGATAAAAACCATATGATCATCTCAATAGATGCAGAAAAAGCATTTGACAAAGTACAATGCCCATTCATGATAAAAACCTTAACAAAATAGATTGAGAGAGAACATACCTCAACATAATAAAAGCCATCTATGAAAAACACACAGATGACATCATACCAATGGTGAAAAACGGAGAACTTTTCCCTTACAACCAGGAACAAGACAAGGATGTCCACTCTCACTACTTTTATTCAACATAATACTGGAAGTCGTAGCCACAGCAATCAGACAAAGAAAAGAAAGAAAAGGCATTCAAATTGGTAAGGAAGAAGTGAAACTTTCACCATTTGCACATGACCTGACTATATATATAGAAACCAGAAAGACTCCATGAAAAAACTACTAGAACTGATACATTAATTCAGTAAGATCACAGGATACAAAAATCAATGTACATAAATCTGTTGCATTTCTATACACCAATAATGAAGATGCAGAAAGAGAAATTAGGGAAACAGTACCATTTACAATTACACCAAAAATAATAAAATGCCTATGAATAAACTTAACCAAGGAGGTGAAAGACCTGTACTCTGAAAACTGTAAAACTATGATAAAAGAAATAGAACATGACACAAACTAAAAGATACTCCTTGCTCATGGATTAGAAGAACCAATATTGTTAAAATGTTCATACTACCCAAAGCAATCTACAGATTCTAAGCAATCCCTAGCAAAACACCAACAGAATTTTTCCCAGAAGTAGAACAAATAGCTTTAATATTTGTATGGAATCAGAAAAGACCCCAATTACCAAAGCAATCTTGAAAAATAAGAACAAAGCTGGAGGTGCCATACTCCCACATTTCAAGATAAACTACAAAGCTATAGTCATCAAACCAGCAGGGCAGTGACACAAAAAAGAGACACAAAGACCAACAGAACAGAAAAGAAAACCCAGAAATAAACCCACAATTATATGTTCAATTAATCTTCAACAAAGGAGGAATGAATATACAATGGGAAAAAGTCTCTTCAACAAATGGCTCTGGGAAAACTGGACAGATATCTGCAAAAGAATGACACTGGACAACTTTCTTACACCATACACAAAAATAAACTCAAAATTGTTTAAAGACCTAAATGTGATACCTGAAACCATAAGAATCCTAGAATAGAGCACAGTCAGTAATTTCTCTGATATTGGCTATGGCAACATGTTTCTAGATATGTCTCCTGAGGCAAGGAAAACAAAAGCAAAAACAAGCTATTGCGACTACATCAAAATGAAAAGCTTCTGAACAGCAAAGGAAACAACAATCAACAAAACTAAAAGACAGCCTACTGAATGGGAGAAGATATTTGTAAATGATATGTCCAATAAGAGATTAATGTCCAAAATATATAAAGAATGTGTACAACTCAACACCAAAAAACCCCGAATAACCCAACTAAAAATGGACAGAAGACATGAACACACGTGTCTCTAAAGAAGACATACACATAGCTAATAGACACATAAAAAGATGCTCAACATTACTCACCATCAGGAAAATGCAAATCAAAACTACAGTGAGATTCAACCTTATACCTGACAGAATGGTTAAAAACAAAAACACAAGAAACAACAAATGTTGATGAGAATATGGAGCTAAAGGAACACTTTTGTACTGCTGGTGGAATGCAAACTGGTGAAGTCACTGTGAAGAATTAAAAACAGAACTTTCCTACAATCCAGTAATTGTACTGCTAGCTATTTACCCTAATAATACAAAAACACTAATTCAAAAGGATATGTGCAGCCATATGCTTCTTGCAGTATTTATTATAGTCAAATTATGGAAGAAACCCAAGTGCCCGTCAATAGATGAACAGATAAAGAAGATGTGATAGATATATACAGTATATCATAAATCAGCCATAAAAAGGAACAAAATCTTGTCATTTGCAATAACATGGACAGAGATACAGTATAATGCAAGGGGAAATAAGTCAGTCAGAGAAACTCAAATACTATATGATTTCATTCATATGTGAAATTTAAGAAAGAAAAAAATTAACAAAGGAAAAAAGAGAAACAAAAAAAACCACGCTCTGAAATATAGACAACAAATTGATTGTTACCAGAGGGAAGATGGATGGGTGAAATAGGTGAAGGGCTTTAAAAGTACACCTATTGTGATGAGCACCAAGTAAGGTATAGAATTGTATAATCACTATAGTATACACCTGAAGCTAATGGAACAACACCATAAGTTAAACATAAACTTTTTAAAAAGGGAAATAAGGCAAATAAGTACATATAAATTAATATATATATATGTGTATATATATATATATATATATGCCAAATCCAATCTGTAAGAAAAGCACATGATTCAAGGGTCAGAATGGAGGTTTGAGCCTGCTTTTGCCTATTTATTGATCAAGTTAATTTATTAATTGCTAACTTTAACAATTATTTGTACAGAGTTCAATAGTCCAAATTCTATCTCACCATATTCAAATACAACAAATGTCACTGAATCAGAAAAGAATACATCAAAAAATATATACATGAAAAAAATCTTAGAAAATTCTAAAGTATTGTGATATTATTTATTTCAAATACAGCTAATAAAAGTGCAAATATACATATTATGGTGTAAAATGACATCAATTAATGCAAAATCACAAATGCCACTTGTTCCAAAGTACATAATTAGGTATCCTAAAAGAGAAGTATCTTAAAAAATAGAAAATAGGATATTAATTGCTTCACTCAGAATTTGAAGTTACACTGAAGACATAATTAGACTGTTGACATTTTTTAAAGATACAAATGTTAGCCTGGTTCCCTTTTATGATCAAAATGCCAAAATTTTGAGAAGAGAGACATAATCTCTATTTTCCTGATAAATAAAATTGCATGTTGAATTCAAATTAGAGATAGGATATCTTTTTTAATGAATAGACACGTGAATGACTAAAATGTGCTCAAAATTTAGGATTTACACTTTACATGAGAGTGACAGGCTGCTTGCTTCTTTCTTAACAAATTTAAATCAAGTATTACTAGAATACTGTCCAGTACCACAACCACTTGAGGAGAAATACTACCTTCAATAGCAATATTGAGTCTCTAGATGCTGTATATTACTACAGCTCTTTTTGCCCTCAAAGCACTTGTTCACCAATTCCACAGTATAAAATGGATACCTTATCCAGGTCCTCAAAGTCTCCATCAGTCTCAGTCCATGAAAATGCTAATTAGGATTTTATACCCAAAAGAGTTCAAATTACCCTATCTGAAAAAGCTAATATTTTTTCTTACTCAGGAGTTTGAAGAAACTACCACTTGGATCTTTTCTTGCAAAGCTTAAACCAAAAATTGGCCTAAATATCCTCCTTTTCTGTGTCTCTCTGTTAGGCATCATCTTACCTTTGTCTCTCCAAAACTCTGACTCTCCAAAACTTATCACTCAAATAGCAAGGGGAGAGAAAAGAAGTGTGGAAGAGTCTTCTTTCCTACCCAAAATGCCGTAAGAAACTTAATGTTTCTTTCCTCTTGGTCCTCAGTTTGTCTCACTTGGACTCCAAGATGAAGAGAATTTTCTGAAATGGGAAGAACCCATTTCTCAAACATGGTAAAAAATGTTTAAGAAGGTATATTGCCTTAGCCATGAAAAAATTACTCTAAAAAAGACCCACAAAATGTCTATCTTTCACTTCCTAGTGTGTCTCCCAAGATAAAATGATTGCACAGTAAATTAAATATCTTATAGAGCAGGGCTATTAAATTTGTGTGATGTCTACCAAAAAGGATTTTTTGGTTCAAAGTTTATCTGTGGCATTCCCAGAAATAGTTAGAATTAAAGCTGTTTTAAAAAAAAATTTTTAGGCTGTTTTATTTTATGAGAATAAAATGAATGATTTACATATAGGAGGTTGTTAGTTTTTCTATTCCTTAAATCAACAAATATTTTATATTTAACAAGAAAAATAACCAATAATTTAAAAAATAATATTCTCTTGATGTAGTTTTGATTTCTAAATAATTTTTGGATGAGATAATTTCCTATGGGAAAGTGCATGCAACAGAGGTCTAAGTGAGAATCAAAACATTTATAGTAATTTATGCAATTATGACAAGTATATAATACGTTATATACTTTGAAGAAACAATATGAAATTCTATGATGTGGTGATAAAAGAAAAGAAAGGAATTACATTTACAACTCATTCAACCACGGCATCAGAATTATAAATTAAAAAGAAAATCTTTACCATCTCTCTATTTTAACCTATTAGAAATTACAATCTGATTTGTCAAAATACCATTATTATTGACCTTCACTTTAGCATTACCCTATAGCCCAGCAATTGCATTACTAGGTATTTACCCAAAAGATACAAAAATACTGATTTGAAGGGGTTCATGCACCCCAACGTTTACAGCAGCACTATTGAAAACACCCAAATTATGAAAAGAGCCCAAATGTCCATCAAATGACTAATGGATAAAGAAGATTTGGGGGGTGTGTGTGTGTGTGTGTGTGTGTGTGTGTGTGTGTAAAGGAATATTACTAAACAATCAGTAAGAATGAAATCTTGCCATTTGCAACAACATAGATGGGACAAGAGTGTATTATGCTAAGTGAAATAAGTCAGAGAAAAACAAATATTATATGATTTCACTCATATGTGGAATTTAAGAAACAAAACAGATGAACATAGGGAAAGAGAAGGAAAAATAAGACAAAAAATAAGAGAGGAAAGTAAACAATAAGAGCCTCTTAATTAAATACAGAGAAGAAACTGAGGGTTACTGGAGGTGTGTTGGGAGGGAGGATGGGCTAAATGGGTGATAGGCATTAAGGAGGGCGCTTAATGATGTTGGGATCAACACTGTGTATTATATGGAAGTGATGAATCACTAAATTCTACTCCTGAAATAATTATTACACTATATGTTAACTAACTTGGACTTAAATTTTAAAATATATGGGAAATTTTTTTATTTTAATAAACTGCTAAAAAAATAATATAGTCTTGGGGTGCTGTGTGACTCACTAGGTTGAATATCTGACTCTCGATCTTGGCTCAAGTCATGATCTCAAGGTTCGTGGGATCGAACCCCACGTCTGGCTCTACACTGACAGCGTGGAACCTGCTTGGGATTCTCTCTCCCTCTCCCTCTCTCCCTCTCTCCCTCTCTCCCTCTCTCCCTCTATTCCTCTCCCACGCTCTCTCTCTCTCACTCTCTCCAAATAAATAAACAGACTTTAAAAAAAAAGTGCAGGCTCATCTAAGCATTATTAATATTTAATAAAAAGGATGTCTGTACTGTGTTCACCACTGCATCCTATAAACATACTCAGAGCAAAGAAAAGCTATTAAGCCTTTCTTTTATTATTACCAGTGATTTTGGAATTATTTTTTATCTTTTTGCTTCTTGTTTACTAAATTAGATCTTAAAACATGGTACATCTTTACCAATGCAAATATACTGTCCAGTAAATGTATATTTAATGTGAAAACTAGTTCCATTATTTTTAGTTTCCTCAGTTTAAATTCTGCCTTTTTGAGGAACATGCAAGTCCCTTTTAGTATTAATCTGTTTAAAGGATTATCCTCCCCCATGTTTACTAATAAAATCATCTGTAAGCTTCTTCCAGCTTATCTCTTAACTAAAGCTGCATCTACACTAACAAAATTGCTTAACTGAGTTGGCCAGTTGGAATAATTTGGTGTATGTCTTTAGTAACCTAACCAATCAGTTTACAATTTATAGGTAAGGGCTTAAGCAGAAATATGAAGCCTGTGGCTACATATATAAAAAGAAAAAGAGCATGGAGAAAACATGATTTTTACCCAAATAATGCAGTTATAAGGGAAATATGAAGTTATTCAAGTAGAAACCTCTCCTTTTTTTAATTCAAAAGAGACACCTAAAATTATGTTACCATATCTTTAAGAAAATTCCACAAGTATGGAAGATATGGAATTAATGACTCCTAAAGGGAGCTGTTTTCATTCACAATGCTTTTAAATCTAAAACATGATGAGTTAGCAGATGTTAAGACTAAATATACAATGATCAAAGAAACAATATAATGCAATGTCTTTTTAATACCTGCAGTGTGAAACACAAAACATAAAAAACTGTATCATCCATTTTAGAAGTACTTCTTATTGAAAATAGAAAATCAACCTTCTCCAGTTAAAACCTTGAACTTGAGATCAAACTAAATGTTTGAGAAATAAAATATGCTTTAATATTCTATTAGTTTTTTTAACTTTTTAACATTTATTCATTTTTGAGAGACCATGAGATCATGACCTGAGCCGAAGTCGGACATTAACCAACTGAGTGACCCAGATGCCCCAACATTCTATTAAAGTCAAAGCAAAAGGTATATATCAGAAACGGGGGGGAGTGCGCTTTTAGGATTAAATGAACATTTTCAAAGTTTGCACTGAATTAAAACTCAGATATAATATATTCAAAGGAGTTTAGATTTTTCATTTAAATTCATCATATCTGTTTGAATGCAGCCTTACTTCTCTGCATATCTTTTCTTTCTTCCCTGTGAATGAGTTGGTTGCAATGCCACATCCATTCTGATTAGCCAGCATATAAGTAATATGAAAACTGATTTAAAGTTTCTACCACTAGAGATGTCAAAACAGATGTTACTTTCCTACAGCATGACAGCACTGGGCCTGAGATGTCAAACATAATTAAAAATTTTATTTTCAAATGTACTCCACAGTTTATACATACTGAAAGTATGTCTTCCCTTTTGAACTTGTAGAATGCTGTGCTCTGCAAAATGGGAGAGGCTTTATTTTAGTTTAGACTCCATTTGGGAGTGAAATCATTTCATCAATTGGTACCCAGAGGTTTCCTTCAGGATTTGGCATGAAAAGACTGGCATTTCATTAAAATGTGCTGACAACTTAAAGAGTGATTCTAGCAGGACTGATATCTCTCACCCTCCTATCTATGACTATCAAGGTTTTCTCCAAAATTATCCAAATTAGAGAATAAATTAAGGTGTCTCTTTTTTATGATGCTATCACTCATCTCATTCTTTGAAAGAGTAGAGGGTCAGAAGTTGCATGTTACTTAGTTGTATTTATTTATTATTTACAAAGTTTCTCCCAAAGTCTTTCTCTTGGCAACAGAAATAATAAAATGCCTGGGGGCGGGGCGATGAGTCCTTTTGCCTTTTTTATGATATGCACTCAAAACAGATTAAAAATGGGGCGCCTGGGTGGCTTGGTTGTTAAGCGTCCAAATTCGGCTCAGGTCATGATCTCGGCAGTTTGTGGTTGGAGCCCTGCATCAGGCTCTATGCTGAAAGCTCAGAACCTGGAGCCTGCTTCAGATTCTGTCTCCCCCTCTCTCTGCCCCTTCCCAGATCATGCTCTGTCTCTCGCTCTCTCTCAATAATAAATAAGTGTTTTTCAAAAAAGTTGTTTCAAAAACAAAAACAAAAAACAGATTAAAAGTTCAGAATTCACCATATACTTCAGAGAATATCATCATAGATTTGTGCCCATACAAGGAAAATAAAGAATCCCAAGGGCATGGCTGCTCCAAAGAAGGTCCTTTGCCTCCACATCACTAACATGTTATCTAAGGAGCCTTGACCTACCCCCAACCATAGCCAAGTGCCCTATATTCACCTTTGAAGTGTAATTGGTTATTTACATGTATATCTCCTCTACTACAGATTAAGTTTCCTGAGGGCAAGGAAAGTGTCATATTCATGTGTTTCTCAACTACAGAGGATTCAAGATGCCATGTACATGGGTGACTTTCAGTACATGTTTTTAAATCAATTTAGTTTGTGAGTGAGAAACCCAAAAATGGAACATCTGTCTTCTGAAAACCAGAGCAGTGCAGCATAGTACATGAGTAGCAGATTGGGCACTCAGCTGCTTGATTTTGAATCTCAGCCCCACCACTTCCTAGCTATGTCAGTTTGGGTAAGCTATAGCTCATCACTGAGCCTCTGTTTCTCTATATGTAGCATGGTTATTGTGAGGATTAAATGAGATGATACATATATCATCAGAACAGTGACTGGCAACGGATAAGTACTCAATAAATATGAACTACCACTATCACCTTCCTTTAAGATACCTGTAATGTGTTAACTTTTTGAAAGACTCATCGCTGTAACGCTAGTGATTAGCAGTAAGTTACACAAGTGCCCCTGAGATACATGCATAAATATTTGTTAACTTCCACAGATCTCCAGGCAGTTGTAATCATTCTGGATTACAGAGATTTGCTACTGTTTGTAAGGTTTTAGGGAAATTTTCTTCTAGTTCCCTCTCAAAAACTGACCTCAGAAATGTTCATTTGATACTAGCTCCTACAGAACCTCAGCTCCTTCTCTAGACATGCATATGATGTCTCCTCTAAACCTAATTATTACCAGAGAATTTAGGGTGTTTCTTGGTAGTAAACTAGATTCCAACTAGTCTTTTTCCTGATTTTACAGAAATTACCTCTTGGAGTCCACTGTTAAATATGTGTCCTGCAGGTTTCTGATGCTCCTTAGTCTATTAAGAGAGTTTCCTTCTATTCTTAGGTTACTAAGAGTTTTTATTAGAAGTAGACCTTAAACCTTATGCTGTTTGGATGGATCTTTTGGATGGCTATCAAATTAATCATGTCTTCACCTCTTTTTAGAGTGAATTACAGTAGTAGACTTCCTCATATTGAACCCCACGTGCATTCATGACATAAAGGAATCTTTGTACTGGTGTGTATTCCAATATACTACTGTGTTCTATTCGATAATGCCTTAAGATTTTTTCACATTGATATTCCCAAGGGAAATTAGAATTGGAAATAGTTTTCTTTTTTTGGATTATCATAGTCAAATATAAGTACCGATATTGTGATGACTTTTAAAACAGGTCAGAAGGTTTCCTCCTTCCACAATACTTGCAAAAGACTTATTATCTGAGTTATCTCTTATTTGAAGATTTAAAATAAATCACCCATAAAATGATCTCAGTCTATTATTTCTAAAGTATCGTTAGAAAATCTTCATAACCGTCTATGATTATTTATATACTTGCCATTTCTATCTTTTCTTGAACCAATCTTGGTATTTTTATTTTTCCTTATCTTTGTATATTTCATTAACATTGTCAAAGTTATTATACAATTGAAAATTTTATTTCATAAATCTTAACATTTCCTCTTTATTTTTCCTTCTCATTTTCTACATATGTATACTTTTGGTGGGTTTTTTTGTTATTATTTAACACTAATGTTAATTAATCTGGTGTATTGTATATTTGTCATATTCCATTTTTAAGCCAGATATGTGCCTAGTGTATTAATATTATCAATCTTACCTTTTCCTACCTAATTAAAAAAAAACTGCTTCTCTTTTTACTTAATATTTTATCCTACTTTCCTTAGTTTTAATTCATCAATTTCTGCATTTATACTTGACTCTATCCTACTGGTTTCCTCACAGTTTATTTTGTTCTAGGAGCACCTGGGTGGCTCAGTTGGTTAAACATCCGACTTTGGCTCAGGTCGTAACCTCATGGTTTGTGAGTTCAAGCCACTCATCAGGTTCTGCACTGCGCTGACAGCTCAGAGCCTGGAGCCTGCTTCAGATTCTATGTTTCCCTCTCTCTCTGCCCTTGCCTCACTCATTCTCTCTCTCTCTTGCTCGCTCTTTCTCTGGTTCTCTGGCTCTCTTTCTCTCTCTGGCTCTGTCTCTCAATAATAAATAAACATTTAAAAATTTAAAAAAGATTTATGTTTTTTTAACTTCTGAAATTGGATGTTTAATTCATGATTTTCACTCCAGTTTTATATATTGAAGATGTCAAAAGTTATAAATATTCCCTCTAAGTATAGCTTTCTGGAAATCTCATATGTTATGATAAATAGTGCTCTTGTTCTTATTAATTTCTAGATATTCATAATTTATATTTCTTTCACTTACAAGTCATTTGGGGGAAGTTTTTAAAGTTTTATATTTATTTAATTTTCTAAATGTTTGAAATGTTTATTTTCCTAATGTTATTTACTTTTTTAATATTTAAAAAAAACTTTCGTTGTTTATTCCTTTTCTGGCCACAGATTTTTTTTTTATTATGGAGTTCTAATTTTTATTCTACTGTGATCAAAAGACATCATTGCATTCCTTCCAATCTAAAGTATTTATTTAGGTTTTCTTTATGACCTAATGTACAGTTTATTAAGGTTTTCTCTATGACCTAATATATGGTCATTTTTGTAAGTTTTCATAGCCCTTAAAATAGTTGGCTCCCTTTTTTTTAAGTTCATTTAGATTTTGAGAGCGAGCGAGAAAGCAGAGAGGGACAGAGAGGAAGAGACAGAGAATCCCAGCTAGGCTCCATGGTCAACATTGAGCCAATGCAGGTCTCAGTACATGAACAGTGAGATCATGACTTGGGCTGAACTCGAGAGACAGATACAACCTACTGGGCCATCCAGATGCCCCCACACCAGTTGTTTTCTGTTGGAAGGCACTAAATATGGAACATTCTATTAATTAATATTTTATAATAATTGTTCATATCATTGTCTACTTTTTAAATCTTCTTGCTCTGTGGGTTTATATTACTGATATAGCTCTCTACAAACAAGAATGCAATTGTTATCATTATTTAAATAAAAGCTACATAAGATAAAGACGCTTAATGCTAACAAAATGGTGAGAAAAAAAGAAAACAAAAATAGACAATAGCTAATTCTCATCTTTTATAAGAGGGGGGGTCAATATATGCCATTTCATTTCTCAAGCTGTAAAATAAGAATATTTAAATTAATGGAGATAATTACTAGTAGACCCAAAAATATGCTGTAGTATGTATTTTCAAGTTACTGAGACATGACAGAGGACTTGGGAGGGGGCATAAAGGAAAGAGGTATTATATATCAACAGAAAGGAAACAGAACACAGCAAGAAAACCAAAAATAGGATCATACATAAGTAAACACTGATATAAGAAAATTACATACAAATATGTATCACAGAAATTAAGAGAGATAAAAACCACTTTCTAAAAGAAATTGACTCCTAAATTGAAAGAGGTAAAAGAAATAAGTTCCAAACATATACTGTAACCAAATGATATAAAACAATGTAATCCATAGCTTTAGTATAAAAAAGTAGCCAAAGGAAAATCAGAATTACACAAATAAAAACAGAATACAGCAATACCAAAATTGGGAAAAATAAACACAATACACAGAACATTAAACAAAACAGTTATTCTTTTTTTGATGATAGCCAAATCATGGAAAGAGCCTAAATGTCCATCACCTGATGAATGGATCAAGAAGATGCAGTCTATATATATATATATATTGTATATATATTGTATATATATATACATACAATGGAGTATTACAAGACAATGAGAAAAAATGAAATATGGCCATTTGTAGCAAAGTGGATGGACCTCGAGGGTGTCATGTTAAGCGAAATAAGTCAGGCAGAGAAGGATAGATACCATATGTTTACACTCATAGGTCTAACAGGAGAACAGGAGAAACCTAATGGAGGACCATGGAGAGGGGAAGGGGGAAAGAGAGTTGGGAACGGAGAGGGATGCAAAACCTGAGAGACTATTGAATACTGAAAACAAACCACCGAAGGTTGAAGGAAGGGAGGTGGTGGTAATGGAGGAGGGCACCTGTGGAGAAGAGCAATGGGTGTTATATGGAAACTAATTTGACAATAAAGTATTAAAAAAGAAAAGAAAAGAAAAGAAAATTCTTGTTTAGGTAAGTAACTTATAGAGAACACATGGGTGATATATTTTAGCACTCCTTGATATTTAAGTTTATTTTTAGGTTGCCTTCACACATAAATGAAAATATGGCTGATATGAAAAATTAGGGTCACACAGCTTACCCATAGGTTTCCTTATGTATTGCTTGGTATCTAACACTTCCAAGAGAATACTAAATCCCCCTTGACTTATTTTTTCCTCCTAATACTTTTGACTGACATTTATTTTCTGCTTGGATACTGCAACATTATGGCATAATTTTGTTGTTGATTTATATTATATGCCTGGTATATATTACTGCCATTAATTCTTAGAACAACTCTATAATATTTGATGTTTACTGAAACCCATTCAAAGTGATGAACTCCAGTGTTAGTTCTGGGAAGGCAGACTCTATAGTATTTTGATAAATACACCTAAACTGTTGTAATTATACAGCAATCTCTTAGACAAATTCCAAGAAATTTGCTAAAACTCTGCTGCTAATATAAAGATCTTCTTGATATTGAATTTTATCAGTAATATCATTGCTTGTTCATAATAACAAGCTTATATGAATATATAAAGATAAGACTTAGGACATATCATTCAAAAAGCAAGTTTTTATCTACCAATTAATTCTTCTACAAGATTATATTCATTCTTTTAAATACTACGATGTATCCAAACATACAGAAAATTACAGTATAACAAATATCCATATAACCACAATCCAGGATTAACAATATGTTAAAAATTTTACTATCTTTGCCTTAGGTCTGTTTTAATTATTATTAACAAACTAATCATTCCAGACTTTAGGTTCCCTTAATACATCTCCAAGGTCTCATTCTGCTACCTCTCTTCTCAGAGACAACCATCAACCAGTTTATCTGGGTTTCTACATTTTATTGCACATGTTTATATGTATACTAAGTTTGCACTGTCTGATTTTTATTAATATATATTGTCTCATGCTATACTTTGTACAACATTGTTTTTTGAAATCTATCACTTTCGAAACATTTTAACATGATAGAAAACATTAATCTCTCAGTACTTGAAATAAAGGTGGCTTCTCTATTTGTTATGGTCAGGAACTTTATGCATCAGGTCTCATACATATCTCATATCTATTAGATTAAAATGGTAACTGAATTGTTCAAACCTGCATCCTTGAAAACATTTCATCTATGTGGTTTATTAGTTACTAAAAAAGCCAGATGCAAATCTCCTGCTGTAATTATGGATTAGTTGAATTCTATTTATAACTCTGTCCATTTTTGCTTTAAATATTATTTCTACAAATTTATTTCTTGTGATGAGAACTTTTAAGACATACTCTCTTAGCAACTTTCAGATATAGAATACAGTATTGTAAATTATAGTCACCTTGCTATATATTATATCCCCAGGACTTATATATTACATCCCCAGGTGGATCTTTGACCATCTTCACTCTTTATTTAAAATTTAAATATGCTTTAAATATTTTGAGGCAATGATATATACATTTTAATTTTATTGTTTCTTGGTGGAATATTCCTTTTATCTCTATCTTGTATCCCTTTTCATTTTTATTAAAGGTGTTTCATGTTAAATATTTTTTGTTTATTATCAATAAGCATTTACTTGACTAATATTTTCTGGTACATATTTTCCAAAAATGTATTTCACCTTTCTGGGTCATGATACAATGTTTTGTGTTTATTTATAAATGAAATATGTCTACATAGTGATTTTTGACTAATATGAGTCTGTTTTACATATGTGAGTTTACTATGTATATTTTTAGAATGACCCAGATCGCTAGGTCACTTCCCAGTCTGTGAGTAATTTTTCGACTATTTCAAGGACTAGACAACACTTGAATGGTTCTAAGCTTTGTGCAGAAAGCTCCCTACCAGGCACAGGCCTAGATTTCATCTGTCATTTGAGTCCAGGTCGTGGAACCTTAGCAGCAGTAGCACATGTCCAGTCCTAAAACCGTTCAGCTTCAGCTTCCCTCACTTGCAATTGTAGCTTTAAAATATGTATTTCTACTTCTTAAGGCCTTTCCTTGTGCTTTCAAGAACTGACATGTGGGGGCACCTGGGTGGCTCAGTTGGTTAAGCACCTGACTTCAGCTCAGGTCATGATCTCGTGGTTCATGAGCTCGAACCCTGCTGGGCTCTGTGCTGACAGCTGGGAGCCTGGAGCCTGCTTTGGATTCCGTGTCTCCCTCTCTCTGCCCCTCCCCTGCTCTCGCTCGCTCTCTGCCTCTCAAAAAAAATTAAAAAAAAAAAGAACTGACATGTATTTTTGAAAGTTTATGTTAAATTTATGAACATGTGTTTTAGATAGGAGTAGGATTTTCTACATCAGTTTAGAATACCGCATTGACCAGAAATTTGATATACTATTCCTTGTCTTTGAAATTCAGTAACTTCCCTAAATCTTATCTTAATCTTAACTAATCTTCTATTCGTTTTTCCTAAAATATAATTAGCCTTACTGATTTGCTTTAATTTAGTAAATACTAAACTATGACTTTGAATGTTGATTCTATTACCACTAGCTCCATTCTCTACTTAAGCAATTCACATGGTACATGCGGTATTTGTGTGTGTTTGTTTGTTTATTATTAAATTTTCATATGTATCATCTTCTTTCAGGTAACAATCACTTCTTTATTAATGGTAATTCTTTTCACCTTGTCATCAGTAACCTTGGGTTGTGTTTCAGGTAAGAAAAACTCTACTTAAAGGGTATTGAAGTTGTAAACAGAGCGTTCAAAGACCTAAGTCTTGATGATTTTAAGGGGAAATATTGGTGTTACTCTTCTAGCCTTTAAATTTCACCATTGTTTGTCCTACAGAAATCAATGCTTTTAGTGACAAAGCCAATGAATTTCATGATATTAACTGTAAAGTTGTTGCAGTTTCAATAGATTCCCACTTCACCCATCTTGCTTAGATAAACATACAAAAAAGAATGGCAGTTTGGGCCACATGAACATCACACTCTTGTCAGATCTGACTAAACAGATTTCCTGAGATTATAGTGTACTGTTAGAAGGCCCTACTGTTGCTCTGAGACATCTATCTCTTCATAAATGACCCCAGTAGAGTTGACAAGTATTTGAGTGTCAATGATCTCTCAGTGGGCCAAAATGTAGACAAGACCCTTCACTTGGTAAAGGGATTCCAGTTTGTAGAAACCCAATGAAGAAGTCTGACCCACAAACTAGGCTCTGGATTCTCCTTCAATCAAAGCAAATCCAAATGCTTCCAAAGAATACCTTAAGAAGGTAAATCAGTAATCATTCCATGTGTACCTGTAGCTACTCACATCAGAAAGGAACCACAGTTAGAACTCACTTTTAGCATTTGAAAGATGATTATTTATAGAAGACAGAAAGCCAATTATGCTTGTAGTCATAAATAATACTCTAAATGTTTCTGTAACAGTGGCTAAGGCTTTTAAATGCACTCACACACATCAAGAATCCTTTATTAGTAACCTCTGAAGGGCTAGCTAGTTTCTAGAATGCTGGTTTACCTATTTCTTGGATTATGTCTCTAATGGGAAGAGGAAACACTCTTCTTTATTAGCCTGACTGAAGCTTTTATGTACACCAGAGCAGTACAACAAGCACAGAAAGCTTCTGATCAAGGGTCCTGAAAGATATACAAAGGAAGATATATAACTGGCCAATAAACAATAGAAAGATGCTTAAGATCATTACTCACATTCCCTGTGTGGTTAGAGGTCTATGAGGCACATCTCATTGCTGTCATAGTCCAACTTTCATGCTATGTCCACAGGCCTCTCTTCTTAAGGAGAAACCCAAAAGAAGAAAGTCAGTCAAATGAACCACAGCCCTATCACACAGTTGATCTTAGGACCATGTTCCCCCTTCTCCAGTTTCCATTCTAAATTCCGCTCACCCTCAGCTAATACCTTAGTTGACCTAAGTAGTGGTATGCTCCAAACATTCAAAAGATACCATTACAGTAATTAAAAAAAAAAATACAAGCCACAAAATGGGAAATGATGCTCCTAACACATGAAACTGATAAAAAGGCTTGTATCCAGAATATATAAAGAAATTCTAAAAACTAGTTAGAAAAAGATAGACAATCTAATAATAAAATGGGTAACAGACTTTAACCAAATACCTTATTTTTTAAAAGATATCCCAAGGGACAATAAACATATGAAAAAGATCAAATCTTTTAGTCATTAGAGTATTGAAATTAAATCTACTGTGAGATACTACTATCTACATACCAGAATGACCAAAGTGAAAATAAGAGACATTGCCAAGGATTAATAAGGATATGGAGCAACTAGAACTCTCCCATTGCTGGTGGGAGTAAAAATTGATACAGCCCTTTGGTAAACTCTATCCAATATCTACTAATGCTCAAATTAGCAAGTGTACTTCCAGATACATATTCAACAGAAATACATACATGTGTTTCCTAAAATATATCTTAGTGGAAATACTTAAAGTAGCCAAAACTTAGAAACAATCCAAATGTCCATTATAGAATGGACAAATAAATAGCAATGTTTTCACATGTGCTCTCTCAGTTACCTCTTGCTGCATAACAAATTAAACTAAAACTCAATGACTTAAAACTACAATTTATTATTTTCAGAAACTGTGTAGGTTGGCTGAGTGTTTCTTCTACCAGTCTATATGGATTCACTCATGTGATTGTAGTCATCTGATGTTTCTCCTAGATATGCAGGTGCACAATAGTCTCTGGAACATGGTGCTGGCTATCACTGGACTATTATTCTTCTTTCATCCTGCAGAGACTTTTATCTTTAGTAGGCTACTTTAGGCTTCTTCACAGCATGATAATAAAAGGACATAAGAAGGCAAGAGAGGAAACTGCAAACACTCTTAGGTATAAGCTCTAGAAGTTGCATAATATCATTTTCACCAAAATCTCTGTCAAAGCCTTTATAAAGCCAGTCCAGATTCAAGACAGTAAAAAACAGCCTCCATCTTTTGACAGAAGAAGCCAACAGCACATTTCAGAGGGCATATACACAGAAAAGCATGATTTACTGAGAGCTATCATTACAGCAACCTACCACAACCAATACATAACAATGACAGTGAATTACTGCTACAAGCAAAATCAGGAATGAACCTCATGAGTAAAAGAAGCAAGTAACAAGAGGACATATGCATTGTGTTCCATTTATATAAAATACAAAAATCTGCAAAACCAATATATGGTGTTAGAAGTCAGAAGAGAGTCTAAGGAAAACATCCATGGCACTACAAATGTTTTGTTCCTTGACCCATGCAGTGATTACATGAAAATTTTCATTTTGTGATCATTTATTGATTGTTTTGTTCTTTTGTTTTATGCAATTTTCTATGTTTGTTATACTTTAACATGCATATGTTAAAAACATACATGTCTTTAACCAGAATAAAAATGAAGACAAAAAAAACTAAACTATAATGCAAGTAAATTTTCTTCTCTGCAGTTCAGTAACCTGGGTGGTGTTTCAGGCCGTTTGCTGTAATATCTGCTGATGTGACACATTCTACTGCTAAAGGAATAAGGAAGATTCCAAGTCTTTGGCAGTTGGTGCTGGGGAACTCTATCTCTGTTCTCTTTCTGTCTTATTTTGTTTACACTCCTACATCAAGGGTCAGTTCACTAGTCACCACTTCTGTTTGATGTGGAATTATTTTCCTCTGCTCAGATTCCTCTGTCTACTACTGCCAATCCTAATAGTTGGCTAAGACAATTATTCCTAGGAGATTATTTGCATCTTCCTGTTTTATCTACTGCAAGGTTGAGTAGCTTCCCAGTCCCAGTCTTTAGTCCTGCTTATGTAAAGAATAAGGAACATTTTTTCATATTTTTCCTGGTAAGCCAGATTCCTTACTTTCTCTTAAGTGGGAAACATGAATGAGATTTTTTGGATCTTGCTCCACTTACCTTGCTGTCATATAGGGCAATTCTCAGCAAGGCAAATCCTTGCATTTTTTTCACCAATTGATTCAAACCATTTAGTATGTAGGTTATATTATACTGGAGTTAACAATGTAGACACTGGAAACAAAAAGTTCAACTTCATACCCTGACCTTGAGTTAGGGCAGATTATTTCCCTTACTAGGTCTCAATTTCCATATTTGTAAAATGGGAGATGACAAGAAGTCCTCCCTCTTAGGGTTGTAATGAGATTTAAATAAATTAATCCATGTAAATTAAGTATATGCTTAGCCCTTTCAGTACTCAACGAATGTTCTCATTATTATTAAACTTAGTTATTAACATTTAGGGCAGACAGTTGACATATTTCCATGATAATTAATACCAAAGATTTTATAGCCTTTGATATGTTGATTATCTTTTAATCATTTATATCAGTTTTATAACCCTGAATTTATACCATCATTGGGGGAGGTAAGAAAATCTGTTGCCCAACATTCTTAAAATGAAATACTAGCCTTTAAGAAGAAGATTTAGTGGTTACATTAGCATTGTAGTTATGAGCAAGTATTACACAGTCATAAAAAAGATGAGACTGTGCCATCTAAGACAACGTGGATGAACCTACTAGATATGATGTTAAGTGAAGTAAGTCAGACTGAAAAAGACAAATACCATATGATCCCACTCATAAATGGAATCGTAAAACATGAATGAACAAAAAGCAGAATCATAAGTATAAACTGATGAGAACAAACTGATGGTTATCAGATGGGAAAGAGGGGAGGGGATTGAACAAAATGAGTCAAGGGGAGTTGGAAATACATGCCTCCATTTATGGAATGAGTAAGTCATAGGAATAAAAAGCAAAGCATGAGGAATAAAATCAATGACACTAGAATAATGACATAATGGGACAGATGGTAGGCATACTTGTGGTGAACACAGCAAACTTGTCAAATCACTAAGTTGTACACCTGAAGCTAATATAACATTGTCAACTATACTCAAGAAAAAAACTAGCATTTATAGGGTTGTATGCGGGTAGGAAAAAAAATTGGAGGCGTATGTAAATGATAAAAATGTATTTGCATTTTTCACATTCACTTCATTTTTTATCTAATCATCTACATTTAAAATCTAAAACTCCTCCAGAGATAGCTCTTTGCTCTCAGTTCTTCCACGTACAGTTCAGCTAGTTATTGTAGAAGTTTAATACAGGAGTGGAGAGAGAGGCACAACATCATCTAACAGGAGTCAGCCCTGAAATCATCCATCTAAATCTACTCTCTCTCTCTCTCACTCCTCAAGTAACTGCACATATCTTCAATTGCTAACTTTACATTTCTTGAAATGGGGGTGCAGGAATAAAAGGTTTCCAAGAAAGACATCAATATAAATGAGTTAAAAAATTAAACTGGATCCCCATTCCATGGACTCTCTCCTCCATTACTATTCCAACTCCCTAAACCACTCTAGATATGGCTCAAAAAACTGAAAATTCCTCTAATGACAGGAATTCAGCCTTGAGCATTTTTTTAACATTTGACTGAGTTTATTAAACTATGGTTCAAAAATATAACTTGGTGTACAAGACATATTGTGGAATATTAAGAATAAGGAGGAGCATTACACAGCTCAGGTAAGACTTAAAGAAACTGCATTCCATAATTCTGATTAAATACAATCATGGATTATGATTCATCAGGCAAGGCAATTACATAGACTATGTAATCAGCATATAGCTGTGTGTTTATCAATTCAGATTTTATCTGTTGTATGTAATTTTAAGGAAGAAAAAAAGGTTGCTGTATAAGAGTGGGCTGAATTTACACTTTGGTCTCCTATACTTTTGTTAAATACAGCTCCTCTCCTCAAAAATAATCTCAATTTGTCCTGGCTTTACAGATTTTGATGAATATACTCTTTCCTGTGCTGTTTGAGAATTACCCCATTTGGGTGGGAAATGTGTTATGGCAGTGAACGCTAACCTTAGATATAAACTAGAACCACTTGAGAAGATTTTTAAAAATCTCATTGTTCAGGCCACGCTCCACATAGTCAAATCAAAATTCCTAAAACAACAGCCACAGCATGAAGCATTTTTAAAGGTCCCTCAGTGATTCGAAGGGCAGCCAACGTTAAGAACCAGAGGTGGAACCACCTCCACTCCCATCCTTGGCAATGTTCATACAGGTTACTGATATTGATCAGATACTAGTCAATCACCTCAACTGACTAAAATGGTCATGCAGACATAGTTTTTTAATTATTAAAAATACTTTGTTAGAGGCATCTGGATGGCTCAGTCCATTAAGCACCTGACTTTGGCTCAGGTCATGATCTCGTCGTTCCCAAATTTGAGTCTCACGTCGGGCTTTGTGCTGACAGCTCAGAGCCTAGAACCTGTTTCAGATTCTGTGTCTCCCTCTCTCTCTGCCCCTCTCCTGCTTGCATTCTGTCTTTTTTGCTCTCAAAAATAAACAAACATTAAAAATTTTAATACTTTGTTAAATTTCTGAACAAGAAGTGTTTGCTCAAATCTACTCTAAGTAATTTGAAGAAGAAATTATATATTTGTACATATATATACAGATTTATAATATATAGATTATATGCAATTCAATTAAAATATACAGATATTATTTAAAAGTTAAATTCATTACTGTAAACATGATAAGAATCCATAATTTGTTAATACAGCTCCCAGGAAAATAGAACTCTTGAGTATTTCAATTAAATTTATCCTTTACCACGTAGACTCCATCCCTCTTTGTATATTCAGTATTTTTAATAAGAATGTATGCCTTGGATAAAGGATTTTGAAATCGAAAGGAATATATATACTAACACTGAAATGCACGCAGTGACTCCCTTTTATAAAACCCACCTTAGAGAGCTAAATCAGTACACAGAGGACAGATGTTCCTTTAAATATAGCTGTATGGTTCAGGACATCTCTAAAACCCTGGATCTATTTGTAAAAAAAGAAAAAAGAAAAGAAATGTAAAAGTGTGTGTTTCCACATAGCTGCCCACTAATGTGCATTTTTTGTTAAGGGAATCATGGCTTTGATGAGGTACCTAAAAGCAGTAAGAGGAATCTACTCTGTGTGGGGTAGGATGTCATTCTGCAGTTGCAGGTGTTCCATATTATAGGATGGCACTTGACACACAGCATATCCCTATCTCTGTGAAGACAGTGGAGCACAGTGGACTAGATCTGGATTCTTGACAACCCTTGCCTTGAGTTTCAGCTCTGCAACTTACTTGCTGAGTAAATGCAGCTTTCCAAGTTTCAGGTTTCTGGTCTATAAAGTGATGATAATAATCTGTCCTACTTATATAATAGAATTGTTAAAAAGTTTAAGATCAAACAATTATTTGTAAATTCTAAACATCAAAATCAAAGACAAGAAAAGATTTAGCATAAAAAGCAAGCTCTGCTTTAAGTAGACTGCTAGCTTCCAGGCCAACCTTCATGAGCTCCTATTTAAGTAAAAAGAAAAGATGTTCAAGCAAGATGCTGAAATAATTGTTTATGCAAGATTTAAGTGAGTTTGGTGGAATAAAACTGACATGTTTGAGCCTTTAGTGACAGGGAATGACACAGATTTGTGTGCTTGGGGTTATCCTTCCCTCTTTAAAAGAACAACTTCAGTTGAGTGAGATCTTGGTACAGTGGTGATTAACAGGAAGTAATAGGAAACAAACCAAGAAGCAGGGAGAGACCAACACACCTTCATGAAGCTTCTTGGTGACATCTCCAAAAGAAACATGGACCAAAAGGAAAAGAAACATGTAGTCACTCAGAGCATCTTTCAGGAACACTCATAAGATTCTCTCTGGGGACTTCTAAAAACAGCTGAGGACATTTTAAGTGTATATTTGGAATAGTGGTGAAGTTTATACTCTCTTATCAGGAAATAAAGAGGGAGCAAGAAACCTTTGCTAAATCTAATGTCACTGAAGAAACAACAATAATGCATTCTGCTCTATTTTTCTTCCACTTCATATCATGGGTACTTATTTGTATGAAAAAATTCTAAATAAATTCAATTGTTTATATACTTCTCCTATTTATAGTTTAGCCAATTAAATAATTAATGTAGTTTCATATACAATGAAGCTTATATCCCTGTGCAGATTATGCAAGTTATACCTGCCTGATATGTCCTTCTTAAAAAAATATTTCTAAAATCTCTCTTTCCCATTTCACCCTCCCTGCCTTTCTCTCCCTTCTTCCCACCCCCACTTGAATAAAGTATTAAAAGCCTTTAAAGATTGATTTTACATTTCCTAGATTAAAGGAGCATTTGTTAATTGCCATACTTTAGACAGCATCTTGTTCTACCATTGCATAAAAGCTATGAGGTTGAATGAGGCTTACCCCTTACTCCTTATTTTTAAAATTGATTTGTGCTTCTCTTTCAGGAAGATATTTTATTTAACATGATTATTATCAATGTTATAAGTACTTTTTTTCGCCAAAAGTTTGATGAGAAGAGATTTCCTGTTTGTAGATACTTCTATAAGGTTTTGATCAAAACATCGTAGTACCCATGTATACAACAATCAAAAATGTTTTCTCACTAACAACAGAGGTTACATATAGATATAACAAAAAAGCCTTGTATAAAATATCTTATTAAAGTTTTTGTTCTGACTTTTACTCTGTTTCACCAAAATACTTTCTGATGAGTCTATGCTTTTAATAGTTGCATGTCTAGATAACAACATCAAAGAATATAAGTAATTATCAATAGAATAAATAGTCTTCATTTTAAATATGTAAAAAACTACATGGAATTATTTTCAAGATTCTTAATAACCCTTTATATATTCACAATAAAATATATGTAATATTTTATATAGTGTTAACTATTTAGATTTTTATTAAAGGAGTTTTTAGCATAAAACTTATATTGTACAAGTATGGAAATAAACATTCTAAGATAGCTAGATCTTAAACACTGCCTTTCAGAGATCAATTTTTCTAATTGAATTTAACCTGAAGTGTTGATAATCAACTTAATACAATTCTAACTGTAATCATAAAGCTCCTTCTATTCTGATAGGTTTCTCACTTCACACTCCCTTGATGACATTGGCCTGCTCCATCTCTAACATAAATCTTGCACTGGATAACCTTGTGATGAGGTGATGAAGCTAAATAGCACACTGGAACAGAGGAAGGGAAGGGTTCAACAGACTTCTGTATCTTCCTATTGTTTCCTTTTTTTCAATCATTCAATAATCTGATTTTAGCCAGGCAGTATATTTCTTAGACTAGACTCACTCTTATTGCTTTATTTTTCCCAATTTAAACAAAAATGAATGTAATGTTTAATAATATTACATATTTAGTATCCATAATCTTTCAAAATATAGATATCTCTTTCCACCTACAAGACCATCATTTCAATAGTTAACAATTAAAAGTCCTTAGTGGCAAGGCTGGCCACACATTTGGCACAGATCCTGAAAATCCCAGAAGAACTGATGCAATGGAAAACTACCTAAAGTTCAAAAGTACAAGTCATCGAATTCTCAAATATGCCTTAAAGCTTATCTAATACAATTCTATAGGATATTTTGAGGGCATGTGGTGGGCAGTGTGTCTGTGTTGTTATCAGACTTTGACAAGGAAAAGAAGGGAATGGTTGGAGCATACAGTTTCGGAAAAGTAGATTCCAAAATTACTAAGTATTTTTAGTCACATAGCATTTTTTTGTCACATAGCATTTTAAAAATACCAAAATAACATCGAAGTAAGACATAAAATGTCTCTTTATTTTTAGAGTTTTTTAATTGGTTTTAAAGTTCAGTTATTTCAGTGATCTGTTTTAGACTCAATAATTTTCATAGATTAAGACACTAAGCTAAGATCCTGACCTTCCGGAGTGATATAAGAGTCATATACAGAACAGCTGATCACCTAGGCACTGAGAATTACTGAGAGATTTCTGAGGAATGAATATGCTTCTTCACCTCCCAAAAATTCTGATGAATAGTTAAAACACATAAGATTTTACAGATTATATATTGTGGCTCTATACCACATAGATCGTTAGCATACTCAGAAAACTGGAAGCATGGCCAAGATTAGAACCCACATATCCTACTTTCTGCTATAACATACTTCTCCAATATAAGAGTTAAAAACATGTACTGCTTCAGCATTTATACTAGAGGAAGACAATAATTCTTCAAGGTAAAAATAATTTATTATTTCCCATTTTACAAATGATAAAATGTAATCTCAGTGGATGAATGCAGAAACAAAATACGGTATACACACACAATTGAACATTATTCAGCCTTAATAAGGAAAGAATCCTGTCACATGCTATCACATGGTAAACCTTGAAGACACTATGTTAAGTGAAAAAAGCCAAATACTGAATAATTCTGCTTATATGAAGAATCCAAAATAGTCAAATTTATACAAACAAGAAGTAGAATGGTGATTACTAGGGCTCAGGAGATGGAGAAATGAGGACTCCATTTAACAACACTAAACTGTATAATTAAAAATGGTTAAGGTGGTGAATTTTTTATCACCTCATATATATCTCAATGATATATAAAACTAGTCTGTAACCATCAATCAAGACTTGGATTATGATTGAAAATCTCAAAAGCACTGCTAGGGATTTATCCAAGGGATACAGAAGTGCTGATGCATAGGGGCACATGTACCCCAATGTTCATAGCAGCACTGTCAACAATGGCCAAATCATGGAAAGAGCCTAAATGTCCATCACTAGATGAATGGATCAAGAAGATGTGGTATACATATACAATGGAGTATTACATGGCTGAGAAAGAATGAAATATGGCCATTTGTAGGAAAGCGGATGGACCTCGAGGGTGTCATGCTAAGCGAAATAAGTCAGTCAGAGAAGGACAGATACTGTATGTTTGCACTCAAAGGTCTAACAGGAGAAACCTAATGGAGGACCATGGGGAGGGGAAGGGGAGAGTTGGGGAGAGAGAGGGGCGCAAAACCTGAGAGGCTATTAAATACTGAAAACAAACCGAGAGTTGAAGGGGGAGGAGGAAGGTAGGTGGTGGTAATGGAGGAGGGCACTTGTGGGGAAGAGCACTGGGTGTTATATGGAAATCAATTTGACACTAAACTATTTAAAAAAAAAAAGAAAAGAAAAGAAAATCTCATATTTTTTACCTGGGATTCCCCTGTGCCAACTATTTCCCCAATAAACTGTGTGGCTGACTACATTGCCTACGTGACTATAAACCTGTGGCAACCATGCTTCAGCATTCCTGTGCAGGACAAGCAGAAATGAGCACAGGCCCTTGTAGGACAAAACCTGAGGAAGCAAAACCCTCATTTTGCTATACTTGGAACCCAATATTCCAAACATTTTCCCAAACATTAAAACTATCTTTTGTTAACACCAAAAACAAGTAATCAGTATGGTGTGATCACAAAAATAGGTCATTGGTCCACTGACTTGACCATTTTATTCCCTTTCATAATGGTTACTTTCCATCAGAGAGAAATAGTCATTGAAAGGTAATGGTAGGTACACAGCCATCTCCAGGAAATGAGGCCTGAGGACATGCTTTACTCATATGGAGAGAAAAAGTTAATTTTAACAGCTCTCCACTCAAACCAACATTTTATCTGTTGGCATGTTTACAAGGAAATTTGGAAATCAAATAAAGGATAATTGCCCATTCTCAACATGATGTGACAACTTTTATCTCTGATCCTTTATTTTCAGGCTTCAGCAAGGCTTCCCAAAACAGCTAAATGAGGAAGGATTCTGATGGAGGAATGATGTTAAGGCCTTAGTCTGTGTTCCTCCCAGATGCTAGATTAATTGCTGTAATATAAACGTACAGCACAATGTGTTCTCCACTGATTTCATCCACTTATCTAGGGCCTGTCTGTGATGATTTCCACTAACAGCCAAACAGTGCCCTGAATAACTCACTGAGTTGTACAAGATTGATCAAAACTTGAATGAAGTTTGTATTTTGTAAAGTTAAAAAACTATTAGGATCATCCCAATAAATGCTGATAATTTTCTCCATTAGATAGTAGAAGCTGCAATTGTCTAATCTTTCTTGAGTGCTTATAACATCACTTTCTCACAAAGATTTGTCTTTGGGGTCCACAGGTTTCCTAATAAGGGAGTAGGCATACCTTTCATGAGGACACAAAGTATTGCTACATTGCATTTTTTTTTGTTTTCTTCTAAAGAATTTATGTTTTTGACATCCAACTTCCCTAGGAAATTTTGCCTCAGTCCATAAGATTGGGCTAAAGGGAAACTTGTGAGGCATGTCTAAGCTACATCCAAAATCAGCCTTCTTTTCCAATATCGACCTCTTATCTTTGGATCAAACCAGGAACTAAAGATCTTTTTAAAACTGAATCTCTTTCTTTGAGAAATTTGATTCCTCAAATAAATGTAACAATGCTAGATCCACCCTGCCAGGCCCCTTGATACAAATACAAGACTCCTTTCTGAAAGCCTTCTACATAGGAATGCAGGACCTAACTCTGGAAACATTGGGAGGCTGATGACTTTTTAAGTCAAAGGAATCTAACAGCAGAAATTAGAATGGATCAGAAAAGAAAAAGGGAGGCAACTTAGTAGGCCATAGTAATCACTCAAGAAAATGAAGTCTTGAAATAAAATAGTGACGGTGGAATGGAGAAGAATCGATGGATGAAAGGGAAATCATAGAGATAAAGTTGTTAGGTCCTGCCAAACTAGTGAATGTGACATAACAGAGTAGGACGAATTTTATCAGAATCATCTTCCTAAAATGGAAGTAAGATCATATTCCTCATCTGCTACATCCCTGGAATAGCTTCCCAATATACTTAGAGTCTAAATTATATTGACTTAAAAGACTTAATGTAATCTGGCCCCTGCCCACTTCTTCAACTTCATTGCTCCCCAACTTAATTGCTGTCCAATTTTTTTTATAAAAAGCTCCAGCATTACTGATTTTCTTCCCTATCTCAATGCCTATGCACTTGCTAGTCCTTTCTGCTTGGAACTCTTCCCCCAGACTTTTGCATGAGCATCATTTTCTTTCCACTGAGATCCCAACTCAGATCTCTTTCCACCTCTCCAGAAAAGCATGCACTGCTACACATCCATACCCCAATAGTCACTTTTTACATCACCAGATTTTTCTTCTCTAGAGAGTCTAAGCACCTGAAACAATCCTGCTTTTGACATGATTATTGTCTGTTTCTCCATACTAGAATGTCAACACCCTTGGGATAGGAATCTTCTTTATCACCAGTGACTACCATGTGATAGGCTATCAAAGAATACTTATTACCCATACACAGATATACATACACATACATATACACTTACATATGTGTATACGGGCATGTGCACACATGCCATATTTATAGATAAACTTCATGGTAAAAATTTAAGGCTTGATATGAAAACTATCAGACTCAGATACCTTGTGACTTCCAAGTGTGAGTCCTGTGCTGAGGTGAGAAGTATTAATTTATAAGTCTTATAATCATTACATATTGAACTCTACAAGATCTAAAAATGCTTTTGAGAGAGGAGAATTTGAGATAAAATACTCATCTAGAAATAAATTTCTAACTCAAGGCATCTAAAGGCATCAGCAAACTGAATCTCAATCTCAATTTTATCCCAATAATTTATAAATTAAAAATCATATTTTGGAGACATGAAAAGGATGGCAGTGGCATGCCCACATCACCCATGACTATATTATTTTGCTGGATTATTACGTAATAAAATTACTTTCTCTAGTAAGTAAAGACGTTCAGGTTCTATATCCCAAGCCATGCTTCTATATAAACATCACAAGGCTAGCAAAAGACCTAATGAGTTAATCATTTTATATCAACTTTATACCCCATTTTCAAATAATTTTTTATTTGAAGTTTCATTGAGGGTCCAACATGAATCACTCTGAGTTCTGCATATCATCAGCAGAGTTCCAGGGACCTCAATGATTGCTCTGTGTTTAAAAGCAGCATTGGATGTGCTGGAGACACAGGGTAATTAATCATGACTGAACAATGTGAGTGCTACACACTACCCACATTTTCTTCCTAATTAGAACCTAATCATTTGAAAACAATTATATTAGTTGGAGAAAAAATGGCTCCTCTTCAAAGAAAATGTATTCTATCAAAAATGGACTGGGGCACCTGGGAGGCTCAGTCAGTTAAATGTCATACTCTTGATTTCAGCTCGTCATGATCCCCCAGTCCTAAGTTTGAGTCCCAAGTCTGGTTCCACACTGTCAGTGAAGAGCCTGCTTGAGATTCTCTCCTTCTGTCTCTCGGCCCCTCCCCTTCTCTCTCTCTCTCTCTCTCTCTCTCTCTCTCTCTCTCTCTCTCTCTCTCTCTCACTGTCTGTCTCTCTCACAAGAAAAAAAAAAACTAAAAAAAAATTTTTTTAACGGACTCCTGGATGGCTCAGTCAGTTAAGTGTCACACTTCAGCTCAGGTCATGATCTCATGGTTTGGAGGTTCAAATTCTGCTTTGAGCTCTGTGCTGATAGTGCAGAGCCTAGAGCCTGCTTCAGATCCTGTGTCTCCCTCTCTCTCTCTGCCCCTCCCCTAGTCATGCTCTGTTTCTCTCTCTCTCTCTCTCTCTCTCTCTCTCTCTCTCTCTCTCTCAAAAAAAGTAAATAAACATTTAAAAAGAATATTTTTTAATGGACTCCAGGCAATAGAACAATTGCTCATCAGATCTATGGATCTCACTACTGTGACCACACATCCCAATGCTGCTGAAATTGGATGAACGCATCAACAACAGCGACCAATCCTATTACCTCTCTTTACCATGGTGCACCTCTGCCCACAGGTCTTCTTCAGTGATCTTTGACTTACTGAGGCTGTCCTAGCAATGGCATGAACATTAAGCAGAGGAATGGTCCCTTGTCCTCGGGGAGACTTCAATGAAAATAAGCCTCTTGAGCTCTGTTTAATGGCACTTTCTATTTCAGCTCCACTAAACATACACTAAGACTATGAATCCTGGGAAATATAACTTACATTGAAGCAACTTGAAGATGAGGTAAATTATTCCAGTGATGTAGCAGTAACTTCAAATGAGAAAAATAAACAAGGCTATCTAAGAAGCTTTTTTCAAAGTCACAGAAGTAATAACCACTTTGAGTATTTGATAATCATTTGAACCAAAATTCAATTCCATTATGGACTAGAAACACAGTTTCATTAAAAAAAATATTACAGGTGATCCTTTTGTATAAATTGTTAGTTTATCACATATCAAAAGTAAAGCAGGAATGTTAAAATTGTTTGCAAAAGAAAAACAAAGTATTTTCTTTACAAAAACTTTGCAGAGGAAGGTATTCTATTAAAAAATATATAATTTCAAGTAAGTCATTATAAAAGCAATTTACTCCTCAGGATAAAGAATTATGGGAATATTAAAATAATTTAATACTTCTAAATATATTAGTGCCACTATTCTAATATGCTCCTATTAGCTTACATGTGAAGGTATATTTACATAATTTATATAAGTCGCACATTTTCAGTATTATATATTTTACCTAACATTACTCATTTTCTTTTTATTTTTTTAATGTCTTTACTTACTTTTGAGAAAGAGAGAGAGAGAGAGAGAGCATGAACAGGGGAGGGTCAGAGAGAGAGAGAGACACAGAATCTGAAGACAGGCTGCAGGCTCTGAGCTAGCTGTCAGCACAGAGCCTGACATGGGGCTCGAACCCATGAACTGTGAGATCATGACCTGAACCAAAGTCGGATGCTTAACCAACTGAGCCACCATATGCCCCACATTACTCATTTTCAGTAGTTTTATGTAATCTTCATAATTTTAACAGCTCCATGCTATGTATTTTTTCTTCAAGTTTTTCTTTTCATATATGTTGTCCTCTTCTAATAGGGTTTTGAAATATAGATCATAATCTCTTTTCACGTTTAAGAATTATTTTAATATAATTCAGATTAATATAACATGTCTGACAGACATTACTCATTCTTTAATTATTAACTCATAACCACATCATCAAGCACAAACTTATTTTTGTTCTCTTTATTTAAATAAAAAATTCAATTGGGGATTTTTGCATTTCTGAAACCCATTCCACTCCAAGCTTACTACTTTGTAGTAAGTAGTAAAGTTTAGTATTTGCATAATAATTTTTTATCTCTTATGTTCTGCTTTTGTTTTAACAGATAAGTGAATCAGAAATAATTCCTTTCATTTACTATGGTCCTGTCAGTAAACACTAACTCATACATACATACATACACCTTTTATCATGTTATCTCTCAAGTGGATGGTTCTTTCTTTTATAATCTTAAGACTGCGTTACAGCAACTTTCCTAATCAAAATTTGTCTTTCCCCTTCTCCACATTACCCAACTACTTCACCTTGATTTCATTTTTCTTCTAGAATTCTAAGATTATCTAAAAGCTACCAAAAAAAAAAATAAATAAAAGATTTTATGTAGTAAGTATTTTGGAGTTTTTAAGTCAGAGGATCTGTTTCACTAGTCCTCAGCAACTGAAGAGCTTTATTAGAATATGCTCTTTTTCTTTAAAGGTTTTAAAGTTATTCCATTTTCACTTTTATTGATTGGCACAAAAAAGAAACCCAACATTTTCTTGACTTTGTTTCCTGATGGTCATTTGGTTTCTTCTAAACTTGTGTTTTAAGTTTAGGGACATTTAAAGACTATATTGCTGATGAGATAGTTATGTAGTTATTTGCTTAAAGACCCATGTTTAGACAATCTTATAAACTTAGCCCAACTGCTCAGAAGAAATTAACTGATGATCACAGATATCTACAAAAAGTGACAGGGCTTTTATTAGTAACTAAGAACCACCTTCATCATATTGCATATGCAAAGTTTTGGTTCTCTGTGTCAATGAATGTAGCTTCTCAAATACTTTATATGTTTTGATAGTTTCTTTTATTCCCAATTTTTACTCCATATCTTCCCAGCTTCTGTGAGATTGAGGAAATGCCCTTACAACTAGAGGTCTAAAGCTTTCTTTCTCTTAATGAGCAATAAAGATAGACAAAGAAAAGAAGGGCAAGGATGAGCCATTGGATTACATACCAGTAAGAAAAGACGCAGCCATTAAAAGGACCCATTGGTTAAACTATCCACAAATGAAGAGATCAGTGCTTTAGGGTCAATGATTTGTGTCCCAGACACATTGTCATAGGCAGAAATGCTTTCTTCACTACCAACTTTGTTTCTGTTGATTTTCTCCTCCACTGGAGGAGAAGCTAGAACAGAAGGGCTGCTTTAAAGGTTGATATGGTCAGGGGTACCTGGGTGGCTCAGTCAGTTAAGCATCCGACTCTTGATTTCAGCTCAGGTCCTGATCTCACAGTCTGTGGGACTGAGCTCTGCATCTAGTTCCACACTGATAGTGTGAGCCTGCTTGGGATTCTCTTCCTCTTTCTCCACCCCTCCCCTCTTCTCTGTCTGTCTGTCTGTCTGCCTCTCTCTCTCTCAAAAGAAATTAACTTTAAAAAAAGGTTGGTAGAGTCATTAAAGCCATCTACAATAGCCTTAAAAACTTATATATACGTTATCTCTTTTCCTCACAAGAAAGTCTAAGTCAAGCACAGAGAAACTTCTGAATAAGAAATTTTCAGTAGGATAAGAGATGAGAGCACTGCCTACTTCTGTCATTAAACAAATTAGAGGAAAAACTGAGCACAGAAGTCTCAAAAAGTAATTGAGGCATTTCTCTACAACTGAGATGACAAATATTCAGTGTGACCTTCAATGCTTTTCTGGAAGTCTTCTGAATTCCCTAAATACAAACCATGTTACAATATAAATATAATGCATTTCCCCAAAGTTCCCAGAACTACAGAGTTTCAAGTAAAAACTGCAGGATTTCAGGTATATTTCATTTTCAGTTCACATAGCCTTCTCTAATCAGCATCAAGTCTTGCAACAATAATGTGGATATGGCAAGCCAAAACATTCATTAGACCAAATCACTTGATATGTATATTTCTGATGTACTCAGTAACAACTGAAGCTGTCACTTAGGAGGAAAAAAAGTTTAAACATCATTCTAACTTTGTTTGTGTACAGTTTGGGGGAGAAAACTGTAATTAGAAGAGAGGAGTAAAAGGAAGCTAGGGGTACCTGGACTAGAAGAAACTGGAGAGAGAAAGGAACCACCAGGAAAGGTTCCAATAAAGGAACAGACCTTTGGCCACAAGACCCAAAGGGTGAGTGGAAGAAGCTCCGTACGTGGAGGTGCTTGAGGGTGAACCACCCTAATTATTGTCTGAGAACCACTCATGTCCGATAGTCCTGGATACTTGTAAGTGCCCCACAGTGAAGACACAAATGTCTTGTATTAAGATGGGAGCTTGAAGAAAAAATCTTTCCCCTGTCCAAGGTGGGTAGAAGTTAATACCATTTAAGAATCTTGCTAAGGGCAGAAGAAATCAGGGACAAATTGCTACATTTTCAAATACATTCAAACATTTTTCTTAGCTGAATCTTTACTCTCTCTATATATATAGATAGATAGATAGTGTGTGTGCTTTTTTGAAAATAAACACCTTTTCTCACTATTAAAATTTCTCACTAAATAGCATATCTAATAACCATATAATGTTTTATTCCATCAGTTACTAAAACTATCCCCTTATTTGGCTATTAACAAGCATAAAAGGCTGGGATGAATATTTTAAAACCTAAATACTGGAAGATTTCTCCAAGGTAGGTTTTGGAAATTTAATTACTGGTGAAAGAGGATGTAAAATTTTATACTTGCCAAAATATTTCCTAGAAGAGTCTTAAGAAATTCTTCTCCCATCAGGGTATATGTGAATGGCCTTATACTCTCAATATAAGCACTGAGCACCAGTTTCTTTTAATATATTTAATAAGTCAAAATGGTATTTCTTATAGCTTTAATTCATACTTATTTACTCATGAGATTGAATATTTTCATATATCCATTATACATATGTATATCTTTTCTGACATGTTTCTGTACTAAGAATCTCTTATTGATTTAAATGAGTATATCATATATATAAAAGGATAGAAATTATTTGCCTATTTTTTGTTATAATATTGCCCCATTTATTGTTCAACCTTTAATTTTATGACATTTGACATTAAAGAATCTTTTATCCCTTGACATTTTCTCTTTTTGTTTCTTTCCATTATATTTAGAGACCAAATAAATACCTAAATAACTATTACCCATATAGAGATCAAATAAATAAATACCTAAATTAAATAATAGGCTTTGCCATTCTTTTCATGTTATAACTTAATTTACCTGGATATTTTTTATGTTTTATAGTTAATACTGCTGTATAACAAACCACACCCGAATAACCTCTCTCTGCTCCAAACAGGACAACAAGGCAGCTAAGAGGATGTACTACCAGGATCTTGTTTCCAAAGGACTGGATACCGAGTTATAGGTCATGCACTCAGCAGACACCTCTAGCTGTCAGCTCCTTCAGAGTCCACCTCAGGTACAGAAAACTACTTTATCTGAGGTCACAGACTTTCCAGAACAGCTCTATCTGATGACTGAGCAAGGGAGGGACCTGAAGGTCTGGCCATTTTAGCTCTACCCTGGACAAATTTGATGGGCAAAACACTCTATAGAGCTTCACATTTCATTGGAAAAGGTTTCTTCAGACCTTTATTGTAGTTTAGATTCTTCCTCTGCCAAAACTCCCCTCATACAAGGGTGCTGAATTCTACTAACTACCTGCATCATTAATTCCATTTTGGTGTATGCTTCCAGAGAACCTAACAAGCAGTAGGTAGCTCAACTGGGTGTGAAAGATCCTCTTTTAAGGTGGCTTTTAAGGTGGTTCCTGCGGCAGATAAATGAAAGTGGCTGTTAACAGAGAGCTCAGCTGGACCTGAAGACTGAGAGCTCTCATTTCTCTTGATGTGGTCTTTCTGTGGGCTGTTTGGGCTTCTTATGGCATGGTGGTTTGTTTTTATAAGACACAATATAAAAACACATATTGTTTTGATAAAGTACAAAGCTTAAATAATTTTCATCACTGTATTAATTATATTGTCCAAAATCTCTATACACTTTTTGGCTGCCCTGTATAATAGAGGGAATTTCTGCTTTTCAGCATTAGAACTTATTTGATATGTATATTCCCCACTAATGAAACCCACTTGATGACAAACTGAGTCCTTTTATCAATATTATAAACATACAGTAAAATTGTGTTTGTGGTAGTTTTTTCCAGTTACATAATTTTTATTTAAATCCTCCCGTGTTAAACAATAGTTTTAATCAGTTAATGGCAGAGAATGAATCTGTTTATTTGATATTTAATATTGAATGTAAAATTTCCAAAATAGGTACATGGGTTTTTTTAACTGTCACAAATCTTCGAAGTCCCATAAGCATGTGTAACTAAAATCAAATGAATACTCAGCAACACAGCTACATACAGGTTGATAGTGTGGAAATATTGCTCTTAACACACTAGAGGTATTACAAGGACAAGAATGAAGTCCCTCTTCTTCACATGAGAATGTCTCCCCCGTATAGTGACTGTCATGTTATTATGGTTAAAACATAAAGGATACTTTATCTGCATTGTAACTAGTATTATAATTCATAACTTGAGATCTCAGCTTATGTATGCTGCCATTATTTATGAAGAGACTTAATGAGCACAAACCTTCAGGAATCTTTCAGGCAAGATCAATGAAACTGAAATATCAATGGAGTTTTACTTCTTTAGCATACAACATAATTTCCAAGTTATCTCACATAATTATATCATCTAGCATGAGGTAGACTATAGCCATAAATGTTACTTACTATACTCCTTTTTAACATATCCTGGGGAAAAGACTGTTTCTAAAAGGAACCATGTTGCTAACTAATGGTGGCTTATGTAATTCATTATGACTTGTAGATGTTTTTAGGAAGTACTCAGATCTAGCTCCTCATTACTCATTTTACATTTTATGATGTGATTTTTGTTCTTTGAGTGTACTAGAATGTCCTTATATTTGCTTCTTGCTCATCAAGGTCTTTTAATTCTGTTCCCAGTCTCCAGGAGGCTGATGCTTCTGCCCACCACCACCCATGCACTTCATCCTACTATATCATCAAGATGTTCTTTCATATAAAACTTAATGAAGGTGCTAACTTACATACAAGTCAGCCTAACAATGTCTTTGAAGTACCTACTGGGTATTCAGCACAGTACTCAAGTTAAAAGAAAATACAAAGGAAACAAAGATATAGTTCAGCTCTTTAAAAAGATTGTGCTTAAGATGAAGAAAAAATAAGAGAAATTGAAGCATATTTTCCCAAGGCAACAACTTCATCCAAGTGCAGATTCCAAGCGAAAACTGAGTAGACCTTAAATGTTAAGAAATTAATGGTATCATACGTGAGATCTGTCAGGGGAGGTCAAAATGCATATTACTGATGAGGGTGTTGAAACTGAAACAGGACTAATTCCTTCTTTAAAAGCTACTTATTACATCCCCTTTCATTTTGATTCTGAACAATAAGTTGCAATCATTTTTGTCTAAAGCCTACACAACTTTGCATCTATAAAACTGTTCTTCAAGATCCTTATGTGCTATAGAAAACATGCATATATATGTATACATATAACTAAAGTGGGTAAGTTAGGAGAAATAAAGTATGAATTGTGAAAATTTCCATATACTACCTATTCACTAGGATAGATTATATAATATTGATACATTCTAAAACAATTAGCTATAATTTAGGCATTTGAAATGTTAAAAAAAATATCCTAACAGAGCTTGTCCTGCTGAGGTTTCTGAGATGCCTCCTCCAGCTCAGAAGTCAATTTGCATCTTCATGTGAGAAATTTTGTGAAGATTTAATTACTAATCTAGTTAACTCCCAGACTATATAGTTTGTATTTGTAACTGTTCTCTCCTCTAAGACAGAGGTCAATCAGTTATCACTGGATTATATGTTGTATATTAGTCTGTGAATTAAAGGTTTTGTGGCCAGGTAAGTCTGGAAATGTTAAGTAAAATATTTTCCCCTTAAAATGTTAGCATTTAAAGCTCTGACAAACATCTCAGCTTTTAAAAAATATATTTGACTCTGTTTAGCCTAGTGTTTTCCAAACCTCTTCAGCCAAAGAACTCCATTTAATATAATAACTGCTGACATCCTACAGAAATAGAGTTCCAAAGAATATTCATAGGGAAATATTGATCTATCAAACCTCCACTTAATAAATACTTAGTAAGCATTTTCTTCATGAAGTTAGTGTTTTTTATCTATGCCTTGGAGGCAATTAAGATGAGTTAGCCATCACCTGTGTCTTCAAGAAACTTCCAACGAGATGGAAGAAATGGAAGATTAAAAGCTCACTGCATTCTCAAGAAAAAATTCAGTTCCATAGTAGAGGTCCAAAAGAACATGCAATTGGATTCCAAAGAAAAAAATAAGTCCAATGAGATCAGAGTAAGCTTCAAAGACAATGTGGAATTGGAGATCTGCTTCATAAGAAGATAATGTTTTGCTGTGTGTGGGAAGATGATCCTACAAGGAGTTGATACCACAGGGAAAAGCCAACGGGTTTTGGAAGGGTCAAAGAACAGATGCCCTGGAATGTGCATAGAAGGGAATGAAGTATAAAGTTAAGCTGAGTTAAGGTCAGATTGCTTAGGCACCCAATTTTCATATTTAAGGAATACCTACCATATAGTAGTGACTATTGGGAATAGCAATAGTTGAAATCAAGACTGACCATCTAAGCATAGTAGGTCAATACTTAAATAAAGATTTCCAACACATTTTGATAAGATTTTATAACAGGCCAAAACCAAAATTCTTTAAGAGCAGGGAACCTTTGTGCCAAACATAGTGTCAAGATAAGCATCCTAGAGGAATTCAGAATTGAAAAATGGGATCCTCAACACTATTCTGTAAACCATGGAAAGCCATCTAAGTTGTTTGCTTCTTTTTTTATAGTTTATTGCCAAGTTGGTTTCCATATAAAACCCAGTGCCCCCTCTATGACCTTCCCCTTTCCCCCTCCCTCTTCAGACCTCAGTTTCTTTTCAGTATTCAAGAGTCTCTCATGATTTGCCTCCCTCCCTCTCCCTAACTTTTTCCTCCTCTTCCCCTTCCCATGGTCCCCTGTTAGGTTTCTCCTTTTAGACCTATAAGTGAAAACATATGATATCTGTTCTTCTCTGCCTGACTTATTTTGCTTAGCATGACACCCTCAAAGTCCATCCACTTCGCTACAAATGGCTAGATTTCATTCTTTCTCATTGCCATGTAGTACTCCATTCTATACATATACTACATGTTCTTTATCCATTCGTCTGTTGATGGACATTTAAGCTCTTTCCATAATTTGTATATAAGTTGTTTGTTTTTAAAGGGGACAATTGGAACAGATCCCTCTTTTCAGAAGAACTCAGGGGCAATGTGAAAGACAGATTGGCAGAACAGACTGGAGAAAGAAGACCCAATTAGGAATAAGGTATTACACTAGCTAGTAAGGTTTATAAGCACCAAAGCTAGGGCAGGGCCAGCAATTGAGAAGAGGAACAGATAGATATAAAAGAAGTTCAACATGTTTTAATGACCAATTAGATGCAGAGTTACAGAAGAAAGGAAAAATAAATATTTTCCAATTTCTCATCTGTGATAATCAATTGAAGAGCTAATTTATTTCTACAAATATATCAGAACAAAATATCAGTAGATATGGAATACAAAAGATGCATCAACCACCTAGTTTTGTTTAGAGATATATTCTTTCCCACACATATAGATATACTCTTTTGTGTGAACAGTTACTATAATCCAGAGAGCTGGCTCTCTGGTTGTGATGAAGCAGAAAAAAACACTATAGTGGTTTCAGTGAAATGCATCAACAAGTTTTATTATCTCTGACCTTTTATTGAAAATCCATGAAGCTCACTAGATATCTTTAGCTAAGAATATTTTCCCTACAAATGTCATCACTGCCTGACAATTCCTAGGTATGTTTAAATTTGTGAGTGTCATAGCTTTGTAGAATATTTTATGATGTTTGATTGTTAGCTTCTCTATATTCATCCAATTTTTTTCTTCTAAATATATACAAACTTAGATTCCTATGATCTCTTACATGTAAATCATCTCTTTCTACTCAACTAACCATGAGCAATATTGATTCATTTAATGAATATTTATTATAATTCACTAGAAGCATAAAACCTATTTTACAATTTTCTTTTAGAATCAGACTTGTTCAATTCATTTAATCATAATAGTTGTTTTAGGATATCAAGGGTCAGAAATCTGTCAAAATTAGAATTACATTAGTTAATGCTTATAAAGGCATAGCCTCTGACAACTAATAAACAGTCCTTAGGTGTTACCTATCCCTTATTCAAGACTATACTAAGCAATTAAGCACTTAAACTCTCTACCAAAAGTAGGTTTTCTTTTGACACTCAAATATCCAGGAAACCAGACCTGACACAGCTCATCTGAACAAAGGGGCATTTACAGTAGAGTTGGCCTAAAGCTGGTAGTAGAACTCCATGAATACAACTAAACAACTATGTTAGAGGGAGAGTGTCAAATGACCCTTTTTACTACCTTGTCAAAATAGCAATAGAGACCTGAGGTGATATCTAATCAGAAGTCTCTTACTTCATTTAGGACATTAAGAAATAATTCCCTCTCTATTCCCTGGCAAAAGTATTAATCATCAAGTAAGCATAACTCCTGTGTAAAGAAGGATTTCTTCTACAAATTTGGCAGGGATTACAGTTTCTCCTATCTTACTACAATGTGTACAACTTAATCTTCTCAGAAAGGTCACACACGCTTTGCAATATGTTGCTTATGAATAATGGCTCCACTTCTATTGTGACGTATAAGAAGCAAGAATTGCCATAGACCAATATTACAGAGCTCCTAGCCCCTTAGATTTTCTGAAAGATTTTCTAACACATTTTACTCCCTTGAGTCTTCTTATAAACTGGATCAAATGAATGCAGTAGTCTCTGAAAAGTCATAATCCTTTGTGCAAAGTTAAATACAAGTAAGGTGTGTGGGCTAGGCACTGCCTTCCTTGACAAGAACTGGGAAAACAACCCACCCAGTAATCATGAAAAGGCATGAAAACCCAAAATTGTGAACAAGTTTAGATTTTTCTCAGTGGTACAGAAACCATCAATCATACATTTCATATTATGTGTGATACATTTGCCTTGTCTGTTTTTAATTTAAGCATCTCTAACTGATCTTGATTTAATATTTTTTTGCTTGTCAAATAAGATGAAACCATTTTAGTTTAATCAAAATGACCAACTTCACAAATTAAGGAAGATTCCAACCTATCTAACTGTCTTTTAAGGATGATAATTTGACTCTTGATAGCTTTGATCTCCAAAATTTATGTTCCTTTGTGAAAGAGCCTTAAAAGGTACACAAAGTTAGGGTCTTGGTGTTCTTGTATGCTGGAGGCCTTATGAGTTAAATTTCTTGACTTGTTTAATCATTCTTTGCTGATTCAGTGATAGAACTTAGTCTTGTTTTCCCCTCCTATAATTCTAAGAGCATGTTTCAAATTCTTTTTATAGTGATGTGTTCCAGTTTATGACTGCTGTCCTTTAAGAGAGGATGACTTGTTTGACCGTTTGGCCCAATACACATGGTTTAGTAAAGGTGCCTCACAGGCTGCTATGGAGGAAGAAAGAGAGGGGCAGAGGGAATGAAGGGAGGGTAGGAAGTAAGAGATAAATAGATTCTCACCTTTCTTACCAGAGTGGATTTTCAGGTAAACTTTTGTTGGAAAAAAAAAAGCTTCTAAGAATGAAACAGTATGCAGGCCCATTTATAAGAACAATACATCTCCTGGGCCCCTTCTAGTTCTAATGCTTGGTTGTTCTGTAACTCTGTGATACTCCCTCTAGTGTGTGATTCTCAGTGTAGCATGGGAAACCACATGTTTCCAAGGCAATTTGTGTATAGTTCTATAGTCTGCTTCTTTCATCTGAGTATTTACCAACTGGTTTTGTCAGTTGATGGATGGTTGTATGTGTGTGTATGTGTGTGTGTGTGTGTGTGTGTTAACACGCATAAAATATTCATATATCTATAAATATTAGGTTGCCTTTTTTTATCCTGAAAGAAATATGGGTTCCAATCTGACCCCTTCACATCTGAGGGATTTGTCATTATTTAGTTTCAATACAGGGTGTCTCTGGAGTGATTTAAAGTACTTTCTTTTTTTTTTATTTTTTTTAATGTTTATTTATTTTTGAGATAGAGAGAGACACTGAGTGTGGGCGGGGGAGGGTCAGAGAGAGAGAGGAAGACACAGAATCTGAAGCAGGCTCCAGGCTCCAAGTTGTCAGCACAGAGCCTGATGCAGGGCTCAAACCCACAAACTGCAAGATCATGACCTGAGCCGAAGTCGGCCACTTAACCAACTGAGCCCCACAGGCGCCCCTAAAGCACTTTCTTAAGTAACCCTGGATACAGAGGATCCAGATATGCACATTTGAGTGGAACTAAGGTAATCTGGAAATATTTATCCGTTCTTCACTGTTGTAGCATGTTTGCCCTGAGGGGCAGTGTCATGTTCAGTCTAGTTTAGACGATCGATTTCAGCTCTTCCTGATAAAATACTAAAGTCTTTTTAAACATTAAAAATCTTTAATGCATTGTTATTGGCTCTTTCCCCTTACTAAGAAGAAAATATATTCCCTTATTATTTTTCTTTATGAAGTGGCCTACTTACAAGTAATAAGTTCCCCAGAGCTGCAAAAGTTCAATTTGTGGGTGGATGATCAGTTTCAGCAATGTTACCAAAAGAATTCCTATATTATATAATGAATTTTACTTAATAATCACTAAGATCCCATTTGTTTCATGATTCTATTATCCATCTTTTGTTTCTGGAAGTTCAAAAACTCCCACTTTCTCTCCATAGATATTGGAGATAGATATTTCTCACTCAGATATTAAACCTCTGTAATTTTATACTTTATAGTCCTCAGTGAACACAGCCTCACTCCTATTTTATCTACTTTTTCAACTGTAGTTGATTTTTACTGATTCTTTTTTTAAGTTACCTTTCTATACCATAAGGTATAATAGATTTTTTCCAACATCCTTAATACTGTTTTCTTGGATTTTTTTTTCCCTAATATAATTCTATATCATGAGAAGCATGTGGTAATGTGGGAAAGCCCATGAGATGTGCTGGGAACTCTGCCAAAAAGACTGAAAGCACTAACATATTCTGAGGATAACTGACTAGCATAAAGGCTGAGCCTTTGTCCCAGGTATGAAAAAAGTGACTTATACATCCCAAAGTACTTCTCACAGCATGTGCAAGATATTATCTGAGTATATAGCTAGAGATACAAAACAATAAACAATACTCAACACTGGATGTCTTCACCCCAAGTGTGAAAAATAAATTATTTCTGAACAAGTCCTCAGCCAACTGCAGAAAGTACTAAAAATAGGATTCATTTCAATGGCAAACATCAAGAAGTATGTTGAGACAACAGCTAAAAATGAAGGGCTCTCATCCTAGCTGGAAACCAAGGAAGGTATTCCAGTGAAAACAGAGGCAATACAGGGAAACAGTGTGATCTACTGGGCACAGGTTACACCAGGGTCTCCCCAGGTATGGTCTATCCTAATTCCAGTCAGGCATCTCCTGCTCCTCAGGTATTCCCTGCCCTGGTAGAACTGACTTTGGACATTGCTCATGTCTGAGCCTGGAATGAAAAACATCTGTGACTATAACTTTGCAAAATGTTAAAAAAAAAAAAAAAAGGTTTGAAAGTCTGCTCTATAATTTCACATGTTTGCCAAAATCAGCTTTCTAAAAACTCATTTTATTTTTCAGGATTTTTTTAGGCCTTCTCTCAGAATCTCTAATTCTGCCAATTCATGATCGCTTATCTGAAGATTATGTTCCAATTTTAACTCCTTAAGCATTTCCCTGTTTGAGAAAATGAATTTAGTAATGACATCTGGACTAGTTGGCACTTCTATGTGGTCTTTTCTGTAATACAGGAATTTACTGACAAGATTTGCGACCTGGGGCATCGATTTTGACAAATGTTCATATAGTAAAAAGACTCTCATCTGCACCAAGTTCTATGCTGAAGAAGTTTCAACAAGCTTCTCTGAAAAGGCTGGCTGATTTTTTTTACCCTTTATTGTTTTCAGATTGATTATAAACTCCAACTACAAAGTTACCAATTCTCTCTTGTCTTTCCTACCTAAAGTAGAATTCTCTAAAGTTACTTCTCCAGTCTTGATATAAAAAAGATCATATTAATAAAGATTTACTTACATTCTTTTTTTAAAGACATATATTTTTTAATTTAATGTTTTATTTATTTATTTATTTATTTATTTATTTATTTATTTATATAATGTTTTGTTTATTTTAGAGACAGAGAGGGACCGAGTATGAGTGGGTAGGGACAGAGAGAAAGACACAGAATTGGAAGGAGGCTCCAGGTTCTGAGCTGTCAGCATAGAGCCCAACACGGGGCTCGAACCCTCAACCATGAGATCATGACCTGAGCTGAAGTTGGAGGCTTAACCGACTGAGCCACCCAGGCACCTCTACAATCTTTTTTTAATCAGGCATTTCAGTAAATCTTCCATTTTTGTACACAGATGAAACTTTAGACTATACATTGCTTACTAAATTCTTTATGTAAAAATGTATAACTCTTGTCCTAAAATTATTGGTGGCATGATGTTTAACCTCCACAAGTCTCAGTATTATGATGTATAAAGTCAGAATTTTATAGTAGTATGATGTTTGTGGTAGTACCTATCTCTGAGAGCTGTTGTGAGCATGAAGTGAAATAATGTATGTCAAATGCTTAGCTGTCTATCTATAGTATTACCATTACTACTCATTAGTTTGTTTCTAAAGTATAAACTAATTGGTTTCTCCTACTATTGTCCCTCTTCCCAGATGGAGCATGTGAGTGGGTTTACCAAAACAGTGTGATACAGGTGTCCTGTATAAAAAGAAAGTAGCGCTTCATGGCTGATGCTAGGAGGCTCACCTTCAGGGCCAAAAATCTGAGACTCTTCTTCAAGGGTTATAAATCCAATCCTAAGTGTCAGAAACTGAGAGGAGCAAACCAAAATGAGAAAGCAAGAAGGTCCAGAATCATGGCGAGCTGATGGGTCTATACCTTAGAGAGGTTTTGCTAAGCCAAGGAAAAAACAGACAACCTTCTTATATAGAGTCTCTGCCCACCAAGTGAACATCCACCCTATATCATCCCTGATAACACTGAAAGATTAGAAAATTCTAGGACTTCTTTATCATACAAAGAACAGCAGTGCAAATTTGTATAACCTAGAATAGACTAGGCCAAGATTATGTTCATAGTTAACCTTGACTCTGGAGACATACACTCTTCTATCTTTAACCTTCTATTTTATTTAAGCAGAACTGCTAGAGATTTCAGAAGCATTCAGCAGGCCAGAGGCTTGTTGATAGATTTCAAGATTTTGTTGAGTACTTTAAACTTCAATTAATTATAACTCACTGTTCAGAAATTGCTATACAACACCTTTTTAGTAATTGAATTGTATAAACATATATCCAATTTGCATAGTTTGTTTAATGGTCTATAAATACTTGAATTCTGTACATTTTTGAAGATTTTACCTAAGACCTTAATATCAACTCATCCATTCTAATGTTTATAATTTAAAACTAGTTGTATATATATTATCTGATGTATTTGATTGTGGTTATCCCTCACTTTCCCGTGACCAAACATCGTAAGTGTTGAAAGGTTACTTTACTAACTGGTAGGAGAATCAGCATTAGAACCAGACAAAAATAGCCAGTCTTCTTCCTAAGTCACATTTATTTTCTTTTCATGTTCAAATATTACTTGTGACATGAAGAAATTTTAGGAATAAATGTAGTCAAGCAACTACCATACCATATTGTAAATGTCTATCTCTTGTCCACTACCCTATGGGATCTCTGAAGTTAATAGTTTTACTCCCTGGGCCTAGCATCGTACCTGAAACTTAGTCATTATTCAACTAATTAATTAATAAACTGAAAATACAGTAGGACAAAATTGATTCTAAAGTATTAAACATTTAAGCATTTTGAAATTTAAAACCAATTTATAATATGAACTCTAATTGGCATGATATCAAGTGACATCTTAAATTTGCATTGCTTATATATACTCATACATGTAAATAGGAAAAAGATTTATTAGAAAATATATTTAAAGAGAAAAGAGCTATAAATCTTTTAAATATCTCAAAAAGCTTTCGTTTTTCACACCTATTCTCCCATTTTTTTCCATTAAAAAAAAGTATCTCAAACAAGGTTAGACAGAAAAGCTCAGATAATCCAAAGATAGCCTCACTATTCTCTCGCTGTGTACAGACAATAATGGCAAGGAGGGGAGAAGAAAAAGAATCTCTCTATTGATACACCAACCAGTCTCAAGGACTTTTTTTAAAAAGATATTACTAGATAGAGAAATCAGCACTTTTCAATCCAAAATCTGTTTTACCAGGATTGATTTAGATCAGAACAGAACTTGAAATGCCATAACACAGACTTCTAGCACTTAGTACTATCTTGGCATAAAATTTGTCTTTTCACAGAGAAAACAAATAAGGGCCTTTTAAAAATTGTGTAAACAATTGTTAACAAAACTGTCCCTTTGGGTATCTTCTGTGACTGAAAGCGGGAAAGCTAACGGCAGTGTATCCACATGCTCATCAGAGCTGCCTTGATGGGGCTAGACAGAAACTTCTCCCCATGGGGAGTTGAGAAGGGCCTCCTGGGTCACAGCTCCTCGGAAGACGTGCGGAGGTCTCTGTAACAGCTACATGACAATCCTGGTCATTCCCTCTGCCCATCCTTCTTCCTCCTGTGACAAGTGCTATTCCCAGGGCCCTTCTCAGTAAACCCACTGTACACAGCTCTAAGTTTGATGCAGGAATCCACCCTAGGCCACCTGGCAACCCATGTATTTCCTCCCACTGGTAGTAGAGTTCGTTCAGCACTCTAGAAAGTAATAGTTTGCCTTGTATGAGCCTGATAAGGCTCTGAAAAACTTCATTTTCTGGCATTAAAAGGTAGACATGAAGAATTACCTAAGCATTTTGGCAAGAATCAACAAAAATATTTCATTAGTATTGACACTGCTGTCAGCACATCAAGGATTTGCTTTTTAACATTTTGAAATTAAGCAACTTGGGGAAAACTTTTGAGCATCTTTGAAGGAACTAATAAATACAGGACAATACCTTTCTCAGGAGATCACATGTAAACTTGCTGACAATAGTGTTCATCAAACTTGGGAATTACAGCAAGACAACTGCCCAAATACTTTAGAGATTTTTCCTATGGCATAAATGCTCTTTTATTTTCTACATGGTTTATAAATCTCCTCTTGCAATGTGTCATACCATCTATAACATTAGGTAGAACACTACACATTGGAGACTTAGTTCTCATTGTGGATGAATTGCATTTACATACAAATGGACATAATTTGGCTATGTCTTCCAGCTATTGCAGAACCCTATCAGCTCAGCACCAAATGACTGTAGCATCAGAGCTCTTTATCTAGATAGACGTCACAGGGCAAGATCCTCTGGGAATGTTCTATAAGGCAAAGGAACTAAGAGCTGTCCGTGATCCCTGTGTCTTTGCCCAGAAAAAATAAACAAACAAACAAAAAAACCACTCTGGATTTATCCACTGCCTGTGTGATGCCCCACTTATGGTTCAGCTTCCCTCTTCCCCAATCCCATGAGTACCACGGACACACTGCTACCTATATTTATAACTTCCATGTAGCGTGTTCTTATTTTTTCCATTTTTCTCTTAGCTTTTGATATTATGGGCCTTTGCTTTACTTGGTGGTATAATACTTTTAGATTTCATATTAACTGAAGCTTTTTAATATTAAAATATCATCATATATGTAAAGGTGACCACATTTTATTAAAATATTTTTTAACATTTATTTTTGAGAGAGAGAAAGAGTGGGGAGGGACAGAGAAAGAGAATCCAAAGCAGGATCCAAGCTCTCAGCTGCCAGCATAGACCCCGACGCAGGGCTCGAACTCAAACTGCAAGATCATGACCTGAGCCGAAGCCGAACACTTAATTGACTGAGCCACCCAGGCACCCCTTATTAAAATATCTTAAATGCACATTTTCCCCACTTTCTAATTTTATCTTGCAGTTTTCTATGAATTTTAGCATGTACTTTTTCGACCTTATCTAGTTTATTTTCTTTTCTACTTCTACTGTGTCTTACAATTTTCTTTCCTTTAAACACCAACTAATTCTCAATTATCTTCTTAAGTATTAATTTTAAGTGTAAGGCCATCTTAACCCTTAACCTGGCTCTATGTTTACCCATTATTATTTGCTTTTGTTATAACCTAAAAGGATTCAGACTGCAGGAGCACAAATACCGGAGGACTATATCATTGAGAGCTGGAAGCCCTACTGCAGCTATAGTATGCCACAGCAGGACCACCCAGGCTGCCTCTGCCCCAGAACCTCTGGCCCCCCTAATCAACGGCCCTCTGAAGTCAAAGGAGGTATTTCCAGAGACTCGCCTCTGTACACTCACATTCCAGGCACGTATTCTGCTACCTTACTGGCTGAAAATGGCTGTAAGAAACAGAGACATCACCCTGTGAAAACATTTTTAAGAAAAAGGAAATAATAACTCTATAAATACAGTCCTAGTTTCTCTTCATAGTGTTTAATCATTTCCATATAGTTATGTGTGCCATTATTTACTTAAAAATTATATCTCTTAGGTTTCTCTTCATCACTGCTGAATGCCTAAACCAAGGTTTTATACAAAGTACAGTATCAAAAAATACTGTTAAATGTATAAATGAACAAATGAACAAACTAAATGTCAAATATGCTGATTAGGCAGTGAATTAACTGATGGTTTTCCTACCTTTGGATCTTATTTTATTATTGCTGACTTTTAGTTGGCACAGGGCCTTAAACCAAAATTTTGAAGTCAGTGACTATGTACATACAGTTGTAGTGCAATGGGTTAAAGAGTACTTGTTAAAATAAAAAGGAACAGAGAGAGAGAAGAGAGAAGAGAGAGAGACAGAGAGAGTGAGAGAGAGAGAGAGAGAGAGAGAGGAATGTTGTTCTACAACTTTCTTTAAAAAATAACTTTGTCCAGAATCTATGTGCAATAAACTGAATACCCGTGTCCCCTCAAAATTTCTATGTTGAAATCTAACCTCCAATGTAATGGTATCAAAGGTAGGGCCTTTTGGAAGTAATTAGGTCATAAGGGTAGAGTCCTCATGAATGAGGTTATTAAAGCAGCTGCCGTGAGCTCTCTATCCCTTTGCCACATGAGGACACAATGAGAAGTTGGTAGTCTGCAACCTAGAAGAGAACTCTCACCGGAACCCAACCATACTGGCACTCTGTTCTCAGGCTTTTGGCCTCCAGAGCTGTGAGAAATAAATCTCCTTTGTTCATAAGCCACCAGTCTATAGTATATTTATTATAGCAGTTCAAACTAATACAAATTGCACCCAATGTTATCTTGGTTTGGTGTTTGCTTCTTAAGCTAAATTTGGGGTCTCTTTTTATTTCTCTTCTTACATTTTTTATATCAGTGTTTTTATATTCAATGCTTAATCAGACTATTTCATAAACCAAATTTTGGTTAATATTTTAAAATTGTTCTACTCACTTTCACATTTACCTCCTGCAAACATACTGTTAGATAATTTGAGAATGGTATGTCATTTATCCTGACATAACTAAAGATCAAACTTCTAATTAATAAAAAGCAGAGAGCCTCATAATACACTGTAATTCATTTTAACTCAGAACAAATGTAGGATTTCTGCTTTTAGTACATCTTCAATTTAAACTCCTGAATGTCTCTTTATTAGGAATGAATGCCAGCATGCTGATACTCTGTATTTTTTTTTACCTTAAGCTTTTATTGTTAGATGTAGGAGAATATTTTTATTAATGCTCTTTGGAGAAAATGTAAATAAAGCATTCTGCATTTTACCTTCTTAGAATCACAGTTGAATAATATTGCAAAGAAAAAAAAGTTTCAAAAGATATTTGCCCCATGAAGAAATTAGTGAAATTTTTTTAAATGTTTATTAGGGCGGGGGAGGGAGAGGGCAGAGAAAGAAGGGGATGGAGGATTCGAAGTGGGCTCCGTACAGATAGCCCAGTGCAGAGCTCAAACTCATGAACCCAAACCATGAGATCATGACCTGAACTGAAGTCAGACGCTTAACCAACTGAGCCACCCAGGCACCCTGTGAGAGTTTCTTTTTACATGAGCTATTCAAAATAATAGCCTATATATGCAAAATCTTAAGCACAGATCATTCTCAATATTTTTTTTATATTGCAACAAAATGTCCACAATAACTGACCCTTGCTTTAGGAAGACAGTGCACTTAAACCTAAGATAAATATATGGTAAAAGAAGCTCTTTATGTTTGGAAAGTTTTGTCTCTGAAATAAAGGTTTGAGCCTGAGGTCCTATACACATTTCTTTCAATTGTACTGATTATACAATCTCTGATTATACTGATCAGTGGTCACCTGGTCTGGTTTAACTCAATTATCAATATTGGCCATCATCTAGAAAGCCCTGTGATTTCAGGGAAATGATTATATCTGTGGATGCTGGGAAGAAATGAGGTATTCTTTTAGGAGTTTCTCAAACACAAAAATTTCAAATAGCTCCATGGCTTTTTACAATCTCTACTTTAAGTTCTGTTTTCAAAAGCTGAAGAGCAACTTGACTTAGGTTAGAACTTTGCAATCAAATGTTTTCTGTTTGG
>NC_043701.1:35596691-35610948 GCF_006229205.1 Suricata suricatta
TACATACAATTCCTAGAATATATTTTTATAAATAGAATATACTGTTAAAACATCAATATTTGTACCAAAGTCAATATAATCATAATATCATATGAAGGAATTCATACATCTCCAAATTATCAAGTACCTGAAAAATGCACTCTCTAATCTTACAATCTTATATAGGGTGAAGGAAAAATTGTACTGAAAGGAGTTAGACAAGGAAGACTTTATTCAAGCATACTGCAATAGAGGTCAAAACTATCACAACAGAGGAGAGAAATTAAAATCTACTCCTCCAAAACAAAAGGTGAGACGGTTTTTAGGCACTGGGGTGAGCTAGTGAAAAAGTGCTGGAGGGTGTTTGTGGGGAGGTTGTCAATGTGAGTAGACCATCTGTGTATGCTAATTGATTGTATAAGTTAGGCTCCTATCCTCCCCAGGGGCTCTGTCTTCCTTGATGATGACTTTCAAAGGTATATCTCCGTGAGAAAGACATTTCTGGGTTCTAAAACTAGCAATAGACTGGGAGAAGACTTATATCTCAAAAAAATGTAAGTTTAAAGTAAATGTTCTAAGAAAGGGAGGTCAGGAGCTGATAGGAAGAAACCTGGCCGAAGTTCAGTCAAGCTGAGGGGAACATTAAAAGAGGCCATGTTGGTCAGTAGATAAAAAGAGGACTGTGGTAAAATAAGCTGCAAGATGCAATGCCACAGGAAACGGATGTTTGTGGAAGGCAAGGAAAATCTGTGAATACTTTTTATTAAAATGATGGTGTTCCTATTGCAATTCTCTATGTAATTACTCAGTAATTCTTTATTCTGATTTCTAAAAGGTTGTTCTGGTGAATCTATTGAAAGAAAGGCAGGTGAAAGTCAAACTTGACCATTTATGGGTTGTATCTGTCAGGGTTCAAACAGAGGAACAGGAAAAAAATAGAAGATATACATTAAGGGATTTATTGCAAAAAATTGGTTCACAGGCTTTGAGAGGCTGACCAGACAACTATGAAATCTATAGAACAAACTGTTAGGGAGGGCAGGCCAGAATGAGCATGAACTCATTCTAAGGCACGAGCAGAATTTCTTCTTTCTCCAGAAAATCTCAGGTCTACTAATGAGGCCTTTCAACTGATTGAAGCAAATCACCCTGCTTCAGGATCACCCAGGATGATCTTCCCTACAGTTGATTATGAATGTTAATCACAGCTACAAAATACCTTCAACAACATCTAAATGATTCTTTGAATAACTGGGGAATATAGCCTAGCCAAGTTCAAATAATAAACAGACTATAAAGTCATAAGGTTGAATTCAGGTAATATCAGAGAGATGCAACCAAAAGACATCCACATAAAGTGGTTGGTCATAGGTTCCAACTGGGTATATGTACTGAACTTAGAATATTTTAATCAATTAATTTTAGAATTTGAGGGCATATATGCCACATGGTTTTCATTGATCCCAGGGCTTTATTCCCTAGGGGAGATTATACACACACACACACACACACACACACACACACACACACACAAATATATATAAAACATCATATATGTATAGTATGTCATATCATATGTTACATAATACATATATAATATGTATATATAGCATTTTTTATTTGTGCAAATCTATAGAGTAAAATGTTCGGCACTTTAGGTTCTAATCTACATCTTAACTAAAAAAACTACAGTATGATACATAAATCAAAAGTTTGTTATGAAAATGATGATTAGCTAGTAAGGCATCATTAAAAAATGATATCCAACATTCACTTTAGAACAGCAATCAAAATTACTGAACATTTTCTAAATGAATTAAATATATATTTAAATATTTATTATCATAACAGTAAATTACATTAATACCATTTCTTAATTGTATTATAAATTTTCCATGAGTCTAAAATTTTAATGACTATTTTCATGATTCTGTATTTTGTTTTGCATATGACTTTTGCAAGCTAACTCTTAAGATTTTAAAATGTAAAAATATGATTGAATTGATACTCTCTTAGTTTTATATATGTTTTTTAAATGTAAATAAGAGTTCCTCTTCTCTCAGTCTCTATTACCCCAGTATAATCCCCAAGACTCATAAACACATGAGCAGCACTGACACTAGTGACTATTTATAGTTAACAAGAAAATCACTAAGAGATGTTAATCAAATGACCACAGTACATAAGAAGTGTTATCCTAGATCTGGCTTTCACTGCCTGCTATAGTGTTCTTATCTGACACATTCCAAAAATGAATATTTTATTATGAATTAGGTTTCAGTGAATACTATTCTTTCCTACTCTTGCCTAGATGTGAAAATTGTCATTTGCCGTGAGCGAAGGTTAAAATAGTCACATTTCTGATAAACAGAATTGGCACTTCTATTAAGTGTTGCTTCCGGCAAGCTTCTTGGATTTCATATTTCATTTCTATTTTATATTCTTCAGTCTAGAGCACGGCAAACTCCCTACATGTGTGTGAAGTAGGCGGAGAGGGGTGTAGAAAGCAATAACCCCACCCCCACACACACACAGACACAATCCCACACACACTTAAGAGAATAATAGGTTCCCATGACTCTGGAGATAGGGTAAGGAAAAGAGTAGGTTCATTTAAGATAGAAACAAATAGTCATATGAAGGGGATGACAGCAATAGCTGTGAAGCTGAGGTAGCATTCATTCTGACACTCTAACTCATTGGAAAGTTGCCAGTGAAAACTAGGAATTTCATCTGAATCACTTTAAACCTCTGAGAGTAAATGTGCTATAAAAATTCAAGACAGTGTTGCCATTATTAAAGCTATTATTGCTAACACTTCTCATATGAATACAAAGTCAGAAAGAGGGGAAAGGCTCGTAAAGAAATCAGACAGATAATAGGGAGGAAGGCTGACAATTATTATTCACATAGATAATGAATTTCATGTCTAATCTATATAGTACAATGGATCTGTTACAATCTTTCCTAGATTGTGAGAAGTAACAATTTTTAATATAAATGTAGGTATTGAAAAGAAATGACTATTTCCAAGGCTTAGATATTAAGCCTAGGTCTCATAACATGTGTGCTACACTACTGTATTATCAGCTTGTGATGCCATAACAGGAAATCATAGACTAGATGACTTAAAACAAATTTATTTCTCACAGTTATGGAGACTGGTGAGTCCAAGTTCAAGATGCCAGCAGGGCCCATGTAATCAGAGACCTCTCGTGGGTTATAGAAGGCCACCATTCCTGTATGTTCACATGACATTTCCTTTGTGAGCACTCAAAGAGAGAGAAAACAAGCTCTCTAGTATCACTTTTCTCTTTTTAAATGTTTACATATTTTTGAGAGAGAGACAGAGAGAGAATGGGAAAGAGGCAGAAAGAGAGGGAAACAAAGGATCCAAAATGGGCTCTGTGCTGACAGCAGAAAGCCCCAGGTGAGGCTAAAACTCACAAATTATGAGATCATGACCTGGGCCAAAGTCAGCGCTTAAGAGACTAAGTCACTCAGGCACCCCTAAAAATTAATTTTTTAATGGAGTATAGCTGACATACAGTATCACATTACTTTCAGGTGTGTAACCTAGTGATCCAACAACTCAATTACCCTATGCTCACAACTATAGGTACCATCTGTCACCATACAACTATTACAATACCACTGACTGTATTCCCTATTCTGTATCTTTCATCCTGCGACTTATTCATTCCATAACTGGAAGCCTATACGTCCTATTCCCCTTCACCTCTTTTTGCTCATCCTCCACCCTGCTCCTCTCTGGTAACTACCAATTTGTTCTCTGTATTTATGGGTCTGTTTCTGATTGTTTTTTTGTTTGTTCGTTTGTTTTGTATTTTAGATTCTACAAGTAAGTGAAATTATATGGTATGTGTCTTTCTCTGTCTGACTTAATTCACTTAGAATAATACCCTCCAATTCTATCCACATTGTTGCAAATGTTAATATCTCACCCTTTTTTATGGCCAAGGAATTTCAGTGTGTGTGTATGTGTGTGTTTATACACACATGTGTACACCATGTCTTCTTTATCCATTCATCTATCCATGAACACTTAGGTTGCTTTCATACCTTGAGTATTGTCATATAATGCTGCAATAAACATGGGTGACACATATCTTTTCAAATTCATGTTTGTATTTTCTCTAGGTAAATACCCAGTAGTGGAATAACTAAAACATGTAGTATTTCTATTTTTATTTTTTTAAGAAACTTCTATACTGTTTCCACAGGGCTATACCAATTTGCATTCCCACCAACAATGCATGAGGGTTCCCTTTCCTCTACATCCTCACCAACATTTGTTATATCTTGTCTCTTAAATACTAGCCAATCTGACTAGTTTGAGGTAATAGCCCACTGCAGTTTTGATTTGCATTTCTCAAATAGGGACATTGAGCATCTTCCCATGTGTCTGTTGGTCATCTGTAGGTCTTGTTTGGAAAAATGACTATCCAGGACCTCTGCCTATTTTTAGATTAAATTATTTGGGTTTTGGTGTTGTGTAAGTTATTTATATATTTTGCCTATTAACTCCTTAACAGATATATCATTTGCTTTCTCCCATGCAATAAGTTGGCTTTTTGTCTTGTTGATAATTTCCTTCACTGTTCAAAAACTTTTTTAATTTTTCTGTAGTCCTAATACTTTACTCTTGCTTTTGTTTCCCATCCCTAATGGAACATATCTAGAAAAAAAGTTGCAAAGGCCAATGTCAAAGATATCACTATGTTTTCTCCTAAAAAGTTATACCTTCAGGTCTCACATTTAGGACTTTGATCTATTTTGGGTTTATTTTTCTGTATGGTGTAAGAAAGTGATTCAGTGTCATTCTTTTGCAGGTAGAGGTTCAGACTATCTTTTCACCATTGCCTCCTTTGTCACAGATTAACTGACTATATAATCATGGGTTTGTTTCTGGGCTATCCTGTTCCATTGATCAATGTCTCTTTTTTTTCTGTACCATACTGTTTTGATTACTATAGCTCTGTAGTATACCATGAAATATGGGATTATAATACTTTCAGTTTTATTCCACTTTCCCAAGATTGCTTTGGCTATTGTGGTTTCATGCAAATTTTAGGATTATTTGTTCTAGTTCTGTGAAAAAAAAATGCTACTGGTATTTTGGAAGAGATTGTACTGAATCTGTAGATTACTTTGGGTAGTATGGACATTATAAGAATTTTAATTCTACCAATTAATAAACATGGAATATGTTTCCATTTACTGTGTCATCATCAATTTCTTTCATCAGTGTTTTATGTTTTCAGAGTAAAGGTCTTTCACCTCATTGGTTAAATTTATTCCCTGGTATTTTATTCTTTTTGGTGTAACTGGAAATAGAATTATGTTCTTAATTTATCATCCTCTACTACTTCATTATTAGTATATAGAAACAGATTTCTGTATATGAATTTTGTAACTTTACTGACCTCATTTATTATTTCTAATAGTTTCTGGTATCTCTTCTTATAAGGGCACTTTACCCATCATAAAGGCCCCATATTTATAACCTAGTCGACTTACTTCCCAAAGGCCCCATTTCTACCATAACACTGGGGCTTAGGGCTTCACCACATGAATTTAAGAGGAACACAAATATCCAATCCATAGTAAGTATTAAATATACAGTTTCCAGGTTAAAAACATCACGTATCATCAGGGAAAAGCAAATCAAAACAATAAGATATCACCTCAAACCTGTCAGAATGGCTAAAATCAAAAACACATGAAACAAGTGATGGCAAGAATGTTGATGGGACATCAAATGAAACTTTATGCACTATTGATGGGAATATAAAGAGGAGCAGTCACTATGGAAACAGTACAGAGGTTAATCAAAAAAGTAATAATAGAATTACCCTATAATCCAATAATTCTGCTAGTGGGTGTTTACTCAAAACAAGCAACAACACTAATTTGAAAAGATATATGCACTTTTGTGCCTGTTGCAGCATTATCTACAAGAGCAAATAGATGGAAGCAATCCAAGTGTCCAACAATAGATGAATGGATAAAGATGTGGTATGTATATATACATACACATACATACAATGGAATATTACTTGTCCATAAAAAAAAGAATGAGATCTTGCCATTTGCAACAATGTGGATGGTCCTAGAGGGTATAATAATAAATAAAATAAGTCAGAGTAAGAGAAATACCATATGATTTCACTCATGTGAAATTTAAAAAGCAAAACAAATGAATAAACAAAACACGAGATAAAAAAAGACTTTTAAATACATAGAACAGACTTTTAAAAGACAAAGACTTTTAAATACATAGTTGCTGGCAAGGGGGGGAGGGTAGGTGGGGAGGAAGAGGAAATATGTGAAGGGGATTAAGAGTATACTTATCATCATGAGTACTGAATAATGCACAGAACTGTTGAATCATAATACTATATATATGAAAGTAATATAATACTGTATTCTAATTATACTTCAAGAAAAAATTATAATGAATAAAGAAAGAGAGCTGAAAAGGTTATTTTACTCTGTGTATGTATGCAAATACAGTATTTAAAAGTAAAGAGACAATCTACGTATCTGTCTACTAACATCACTGTAGTCACAGGATTTATTAGATACTCATCTTACTATTAAACAAAACCTATACATATATAAAAGAAATCAAATGTTTTATTAAAATATTTCATTTGGGGAGGAGGGGCAAGATGGCAGAGAAGTAGGGAGCTCTGTAATTTTTACCCACCTGCATCTATCAAACTAAGAAGGACTGAAGCCACAATACTCTGATCTGCAAGAGTGGGAGGAAAACAGAGTCCACAAAGAAGAGAGCCTCAAAGTTGCCTAAGTGAACTGGAGAAATAATAACTGGCTGGCCCAAGGGCTCTGAGGGGAGAGAGCACCCCCAGTGCAGAGCCATGGAAAGACAAGAGGAAGAGAAGAGAGGCTTAAAAACGCTCATAGTACTATCTCTAGAGAAAAGGAAAACCTCAGTCAGGGACAGAGAAGGATCCTAGCAACCCATCTGCAACCACTGGGTGCAGGGAAAGAAATCTGTCCCCTTTAGCTGCGGCACTTTCCTTGGGCTCAGCGTGCTAATTCCAGGCAGAGCCAGGAGAAAACTGCTCCCAGACACCCCCTACTCAATCCCGGCTAGGAAGCCATCTGCCTGCAGGAGTACTTCTCATCTCCAGCAGTAGCATTAAAGTGCGTGGACTAGGATTTGGAAATGAGGCAGGGCTTGGAAAATATGACTTAGCCCGCCCACAGCACAGGGAGATGGGACCTAAAAGAGTTGCTGGCAATGCTTGGTTTGAGAAGGGACTGGGGTGCCACCGCCATTCTTCTCCTCACAACCACCAAGGCAGGGCCTTGGAGCAGCCAGGAGGACCAGCAGTGGAGGCAAGACCAACCTACACTAATCCACACCCTTCCACCCTGGAGAGCTGCCTTTTTTCTTTTTTCTTTTCTCCTCCCCTTTCTACCAACCCCCCCACCACCTCCCATCCCCCCACCCCAGCCCAGGAATGACCAACACTGATGCACTGCCAGGATTAGATCAATTCTTGCTAATAAGATATATTTTCCCTTATCTCATTCTTATCTCTCCCTCCATGGGTTTTAAGACTGTCCTTTGACTTTTGTTGTTTTTATCCCTCACCCTTTTTTTTCTTTTCTTTTCTTTCCCCTTTTGGTTTGCTGGTTAGTTTGATTTGTCTATGTGTTTTTGCATGCTTTTGTTCCCTGTGTGTTTGTCTATCTATTTTCCGTTACAGGGCTACCTCAAGAAACAAGCCACAGTACACATGGTAGAGGGTCCCAAATATCACTGAGTAGGGAAATAAAATAACCAAAGGCACAACAAGAGAAACCGAGAAACGCCATTAAAATAACACTTCCTGAACGGACAGGCCCTGGACCGTCAATAAGCTTCCTTTAACATAGCAATACTAACAGGTGCAGAGTGCATAACAAGCTTTTAAAACTGACAAGAGGCAAAAGCGACCTAAAATGACGAAACAGAGGAACTCTCCTCTAAAGAAATTCAAGGAAGAAGTCACAGCCACAGAACTGTCCAAAACAGATTATAACCAACATAATAGAGCAAGAATTTAGAACAATTGTCATAAAATTCATCACTGGGCTTTAAAAAAAGCATGGAAGTCATCAGAGAAGCTATTGATACAAAGACTAGGGACCTTCAAAATAGCTCTGACAAGCTAAATAAAATGGTATATATTAGGTGCAAAATAAAATGGAGGTGGCCACTGAAAAGATTGAAAAGGAATAGAGAAGAGGTGAATTAGAAGACACAGTTATAGAAAAAGAGAAAGCCAAGAAAAAGAGAAAGAAATTGATCCAGAAGCACTAAAAGAGAATTTGAGACTTGAGTGATACAATTAAACGGAACAATATCCATATCATAGGAATTCCTAAAGATGAAAAACAAAATGGGGTGCTTGATCAAATTATTGTCGAGACCTTCACCAATCTGGGGAAGGACATAGACATTGAAATCCAAGAGGCACAGAGAACTCCCCTCAGATGTAACTTGAACCAACCTTCAGCACGACATATAGTGAAACTGGCAAAATATAATGATATAGAATTTTGAAAACAGCTCTGGACAAAAGGGCCCTAACATACAAAGGGAAAACTATCAGAGTGGTAACAGACCTATCTACTGAAATTTGGCAGGCCAGAAAGGAATGGCAAAAAATCTTCAATGTGGTGCACAGAAAAAATATGCAGCCAAGAATCCTTTATCCAGCAAGCCTGTCATTCAAAATAGAAGGAGAGATAAGGTTTTCCCAAATAAATAAAAATTAAGGCAATTCATCATCACCAAACCAGCCCTACAAGAAATCATAAGAAAAACTCAATGAGGGAAATGTTGCAAGGAATACAAGGAACCAGAGACACCACTACAAGCATGAACCCTACAGAGAACACAATGAATCTAAACCCACATTTACAATAATAATAGTGAATGTAAATGGACTGATTGCTCCAATCAAATGACACAGGGTAGCAGAATGGATAAAAAAACAAAATCCATCTATTTGCTGTCTACAAGAGATTCATTTTAGACAGGAAGACACCTTCAGAATGAAAGTAAGGGGATGGAGAAATATCCATCATACAACAGGAAGTCAAAAGAAGTCAGAGTAGCCATACTTATATCGGACAAACTGGACATTAAAATAAAAGCAGTAACAAAAGATGAAAAAAGACATAATATAACAGTTACAGGGTCTCTCCATCAGGAAGAGCTAACAATGATAAACATGTATGCACCGAATTTGAGAACACCCAAATACATAAAACAATTAATCACATACAAAAACAATCTTATTGATAAGTATGTGCTAATTGCAGGGAATTTTAATATTCCACTTACAGCAATGGATAGATCAACAAGACAGAAAAATACTAAAGAAACAATGGACATGAATGGCACATTGGAATAGATGGAATTGATAGATATATTTAGAACTCTATATACTGAGGCTAGGGAATTCACTTTCTTCTTGAGTGTACATGGCACATTCTCCAAGATAGATCACATACTGGGGCATAAAGCAGCCCTCCATAAATATAAATGAATTAATATCATATCATGCACAGTTTCAGATCACAATGCTATGAAACTTGAAATCAATCCCATGAAAGAATCTGGAAAACCTCCAAAAACACAAAGGGTAAAGCCATCCTACCAAAGAACGATTGGGCCAATCAGGCAATTAGAGAAGAAATTTAAAAATATATGGAAACAAATGAAAACTAAAATACAACAAACAAACTCTCTGGGATGCAGCAAAGGCAGTCCTAAGAAAAAAGTATATTGCAATCCAGGCCTATTTCAAGAAACTAGAAAAAGCGCAAATTCAAAATCTAACAGAGCACCTAAGGGGAGGAGCACGAGCACCCCAAACCCAGGAGAAGAAAAGAAATAATAAAGATTATGGCAGAAATAAACAATATAGAATTAAAAAAAAAAACAGTTGAACAGATCAGTGAAACCAAGATTTAGTTTGCTGAAAAAATAAACAAAATTGATAAACCCCTAACCAGGCTCCTCAGAAAGAAAAGAGAGAACACCCAAATAAACAAAATCATGAATGAAAATGGATCTATTACAACCAATCCCTCAGGAATACAAGCAATCATCAAGGAATACATTGAAAAGTTATATGACAACAAAGTGGACAACCTAGAAGAAATAAGAAGAAATGGACAAATTCCTAAACACACATGCACTACCAAAATTCAAGCAGGAAGAGACAGAAAAACTGAACAGACCCATAACCAGCGAAGAAATTGAATCAGTTATCAAAAATCTCCCAACGAATAAGAGCCCAAGGCCAAATGGCTTCCCTGGGAAATTTTACTAGACATTTATAGCAGGGTTAATACCCATCCTTCTCAAACTATTCCAGAAACTAGAAATAGAAGGAAAACTTCTGGACTCATTCTACAAAGCTAGCTTCACTTTGACTCCCAAAACAGACAGAGACCCACCAAAAAAAAAGAGAAGTACATGCCAATATCCTTAATGAATACAGGTGCAAAAATATTCAACAAGATACTAGCAAACTGAATTCAACAGCATATAAAAAGAATTATTCATCATGATCAAGTGGGATTCATTCCTAGGTTACAGGGCTGGTTCAATATTCGCAAATCCATCAATGTGATACATCACATTAACAAAAGAAAAGATAGAAACCATATGATCCTGTCAATAGATGCAGAAAAGGTATTTCACAAAATACAGCATCCTTTCTTAATAATAACCCTCAAGAAAGTCAGGATAGAAGGAACTTACTTAAACATTATAAAAGCCATTTATAAAAAGCCCACAGGTACTATCATACTCAATGGGGAAAAACTGAGAGCTTTCCTCCTGAGATCAGGAACATGACAAGGATGTCCACTCTCACCACTGTTGTTTAACATAGTGCTGGAAGTCCTAGCATCAGCAATCAGACAAAAAAAGGAAATAAAAGGCATCAGAATTGGCAAAGATGAAGCTGAACTTTCCCTTTTTGCAGATGACATGATACTCCACGTGGAAGATCTGACAGACTCCACTGGAAGCCTACTAGAACGGACCCATGAATTCAGCAAAATCGATGGGTACAAAATCAATGTACAGGAATCGGTTGCATTTGTATACACCAATAATGAAGCAACAGAAAGAGAAATCAAGAAACTGATCCCGTTCACAACTGCACAAAAAAACCATAAAATACCTAGAATAAACCTAACTAAAGATGTAAAAGACCTGAACAATGAAAACTATAGAAAACTTAGGAAAGAAATTGAAGAAGACACAAATGGAAAAACATTCCATGCTCATGGATCGGAAGAATAAACGTTGTTAAAATGTCATTCTTACCCAAAGCAATCTACACATTCAATGCAATCCCAATCAACATTGCAACAGCATTCTCCTCAAAGCTAGAACAAACTATCCTCAAATTCATATGGAACCACAAAAGACCCAAAATAGCTAAAGTAATATTGAAGAAGAAAACCAAAATGGGAGGCATCACAATCCCAGACCTTAGCCTCTACTACAAAGCTGTCATCATCAAGACAGTATGGTATTGGCACAAAAAAGACACAGAGACCAATGGAATAGAATAGAGAACCCAGAACTAGGCCCACAAATGTACAGCTAATTAATTTTTGACAAAGCAGGAAAGTGTATCTGATGAAAGGACTGCCTCTTTAGCAGGTGGTGCTGGGAGAACTGGACAGCAACATGCAGAAGAATGAAACTAGACCCTTTTCTTACACCATACACAAAAATAAACTCAAAATGGCTGAAGAACCTGAATGTGAGACAGGAAACCATCAAAACCCTGTAGGAGAAAGCAGGAAACAACCTCCTTGGCCTCAACTGCAGCAGTTGCCCACTCGACACATCCCCAAAGGCAAGGGAATCAAGAGCAAAAATAAACTACTGGGCCCTCATCAAGATAAAAATCTTCTGCACTGTAAAGGAAACAATCAAAAAAATTAAGAGGCAACTAATAGGATGGGAAAAAATAGTTGCAAATCAAATAAAGAGCTAGTATACAAGATAAGAAACTCACCAAATTCCACACCCAAAAAATGAATAATCCAGTGAAGAAATGGGCAGAAGACATAAACAGACACTTTTCCAAAGAAGACATCCCGATGGCCAACAAATACATGAAACGATGCTCAGCATCACTCATCATTAGGGAAACACAAATCAAAACCACATTGAGATACCACCTCACACTGGTCAGAATGGCTAAAATGAACAAATCAAGATACTATAGATGCTGGCGAGGGTGTGGAGAGACAGGCACCCTCCTACACTGTTGGCGATACTGTAAACTGGTGCAGCCACTCTGGAAAACAGTGTGAAGGTTCCTCAAAAAATTATCAGTAGAACTCCCCTATGACCCACCAATAGCACTTCTAGGGATTTACCCAAGAAATAGAGAAGTGCTGATGCATAGAGTCACCTGTACCCCAATGTTCATAGAAGCACTTTCAACAATAGCCAAATCATGGAAAGAACTTAAATGTCCATCAACTGATGAATGGATCAAGAAGATGTGGTTTACATATACAGTGGAGTATTACATGGCAATGAGAAAGAATGAAATCTGGCCATTTGTGGCAAAGTGGATGGACCTCAAGGGTGTCATGCTAAGTGAAATAAATCAGGCAGAGAAGGACAGATACCATATGTTTTCACTCATAAGTGGAACAGGAGAAACTTAGCAGAGGACCTTGGGGAAAGGGAAGGGAGAAAATAGATGCGGAGAGGAAGGGGGGCAAACCATGAGAGATTCTTTAACACTAAGAACAAATTGAGGGCTGATGGGAGAGTGGGAGAGGGGAAGTGGGATGTTGGTCATGGAGGAGGACACTTATTGGCATGAGCACTGTGTGTTACATGGAAACCAATTTGACAATAAAGTATAAAAGAAAAAAAAGTCATTTTTTTTAAATGGCATAAAAAATATTCCAGCATAACATTATATGAAAAATGTAGTATCCAAAACTAAGTATATTACCATGTGATTAAATTAAAGGTGATATGCAAAAATAACCTCTTAAAATTTGGAAAGAAATAATAATTAAAGGAATAGAATAATAATGGCATAAACACATAAGAAAAGCAAAATTTGGAGACCAAATATACCTTATATATGTCAAACCATTTTTAAAAATAGTTTGGGGGGGGTGGAGCCAAGATGGCGGAGAGGAAGGGAGCTCTGTAAACTCCATCTGCACCATTTTTCGAACTGAGAAGGATATTACGTTCATCTGCGAGAGCGGAAGGAGAAAATACGAACTCCAGAAGGAATAGAACCTCAAGGATATCTGAGTGAGTGGGGGCGAATGGGGGAGATCCGAAAACAGGCCAGCCCAGAACGGGCAGGGGAGGTAAGATCCCCAGCCCAACGTGGCGCAAGCGCGCAGCTTCCAAGAGACAAAGGGAAGAGACAGAGTCGGAACACACTCATAGAACTGTCTTGGGGAAGAGGTATAGAACGCTTGGCTGCGCCTGGAGACAGAAACCCACTCCATAGATAACTGCTGGGTAGCGGGGCGCAAGAGAAGGAATAGCCTCCAGCCCTAAGCCATCTCGGCGGGGAATCAGAGGCGTCTGTGGCTGTGAGAAGCTGCTGCACTGGGGAGGCACGCTCCCCGGCGGGAAGCGGCCCAAGCGGCGACTGCGACAGGCGCGAGCAATTTGAACTTGGTTTTGGGAACGGGACCATGGACCGCATTTCCACGGCACACCTCGCCCCCTGCACGGACTGCGCAAATCCCGGGTTCCCACAGGGAAAAAATAGGGCGCACACTGACAGGACACCCAACAAAGAGTCAGTGGCGGGTGGAGGCCTGGGCGCGCGCTTGGACTGTAGGAGCTCCCAGCTCATTTCCAGCAGCGCACAGCTTCTTGAGCAAAGCTATCGTAAACTAAGAGACTCAGTTGTTTGCTTTTTGTTTTTTTCCTTTCCCCCATTGCAATCACGATCCTGACTGGGGGTGGGGACTCTGCAATTGAGTCTGTGAAGGTGCGCACTTCACCTCCTGCTGGTCATTTCCCCTCAGGCAGAGGCAGAGCCTCTGAGAACAGACTCCAAGACCTACCACATCAAACCAAGCCTATCCACCAGGGGGAACTGCTGCTTGCCTTTTTTTTTTTTCCCCATCGGGTTTTTTTGTTTTGTTTTGTTTTTTGTTTTGTTTTTTTGGTTGTTTGTTTTTTGAATATATAAAAAATTTTTTT
>NC_043701.1:35611048-35656408 GCF_006229205.1 Suricata suricatta
TTTTAATAATTTAGATCTATCTGATATGTAATTTAAATGTCTCACCCTCAAAACAACTTTCTAAGTAAGCATATCAAAGTTTTAGTACTCAATGTGTTGCTATTATTTTCTTTCCAATATACTAAAATTAATCTTCTATGATTGTGACCAATCTTAGAAAAAATTATACATCTAATCTCTATGGAGTTGTAACATGGACAAATTATTTGATTTTCATGGACACTGTATATTCTAAAGATAAATTTTAAGAACAATAACATACAATGGGTAGGCCAAATCTCATTGTATCTGTAAAGAATCTACGTATGAGACAAAAGTGAAAGTTAATAGTAATATATGAGTAAAAAGAGAAATTAGATTTTCTAATGAAATAGAATTCTGCAGTTCACTTAACTTTTGGTAATTATCTCACTTTAACCTGGTAGAAAGCCTTTGACAGTCCATAAATTAGATATGAAAATTAGTGCTATTCAATAAAGAATCCAGAATTCACAATAATACAAGTTTTTAAAAAACACACCAAGCACTGAATACTAAGGTCAATGTCAGCTTTTATCTACATAAATCTGAAAGCTAAATCAATTTTATTAGTGACCTAGGCCAATAGCATACTTCGTGCCTAAACAGGATTTTCGATGTTTATTTTTCTCTTCAATGGGTAACAACATCATTATTGCCAAGTAAATAAGGTATAGCAAGGCATACATAAAACAGAATAGGATTACAGGGTACAGTATTGTTAAAGTTCATAATTTGCAACCCTTTTCAGGAGTATATGTAGATATTAGTGACCACAGCAGATAAATGTTACTTCTGAACTATTTGAATGAAACTTCACAAAAACTCAGCCTGTGAAGAAAAGCTGCAGAAACATGAATTTCTTTGCACTGGCATTGTCTCTTTCCAGTTATTAAAATAAATGTCCTTAAAGGAACTTACAAGAAAAAGACAATCACATATCTATAGTAGGCAGATAAAATTCACTACTAATACTGATTCTTTTTCTCCCTTCTGAGTGTGATAGGCCGAATAACTGACACAAAGAGCATACCTAACTGTGAATATGAGAAGTTATACAGTGAAGGGGAATTAAGGTTCCAGATGGAATTAAGGTTGCTAAGCAGCTGACCTCAAGATGGAGATATTATTCTGGATTACCTGAGTGGGCCCAATATAGTCACAAGTGTCCTTTTAAGTGATATAGAAAGGCAGGAAGGTCAGAGTTAGAGAGACATTTGAGGATGCTATGCTGCTAGCTTTAAAGATGGATTGGGAGCATGAGCCAAGGAATGCAAGGAGCTGAAATGGCAATGAATAGATTAACTGCTAGAGCCTACAGAGGGGACTCAGTCCTACTATCATCTTGATTTTCGCTCAGCGAGACATATGTCAGATTTCTGACCTCCAGAACTGTCAGATAATAAATTTGTGTTCTTTAAGCCACTGTTTATTGTAACTTTGTTACAGCAGCGATAGGAAGCAAAGGGCCACACAAAAGGAAGGAACTGAAAAAATCCTAAAGAAACTTCCAGAAGTTTCCCTCCTCCTCAAATAGAAACCATGAAAAAAGAATGGGTGTTTCTTAAGAATTATGGCTATTTTGGAAAATTATTAAGTTTATAATCTTATGTGAGAAACCAGATATTATAAAAAACATTTTAAAAGAAAAAGTACACTTTGATTATAAGTCTATGTATTGTCAAAGCCAGGGCTTATCTAGGGTTAAACTTCACATACAGGGTCACATTTATAGATAAATGGATTCCAAGTAAAATTTTAAGGTACCTTGAATAAATTTTTATTCTGTTTTAAAATTTTACTATTTTGTAGGTTTCTATATGAAAATGTTCTCTTAATTTCCCTCTACATTTTTCTGTCTTCTCCAATGGCTTCTCTTGTGTCCTTGCTCCCAAATTTTCACTCCAAGACTCCACACTAATGTCTTCTGAGACTTTATTTAGACTAATAAGCTTCTCTCTTACAGTTTTGGATGACTCCTTTTACTTCATATTTCTTGCTCAAGTTTCCCTGATCCTGCATGCATGGCTTTGGCTTCAAACATGGTTCTTGGTTTTAGTCAACCAATCAACAATAAACAAATTTTGACGTTGACAGACTTAAAGAGAAACAATTTATTTAAAATATATGATTAGAGACAATACCAAGTGTTAATGAAGATGCCCAACAACTGCAGCTCTCCTTGGAGTGGAGATGTTAATTGGTGGAAATATTAATTGGTAAAATTGCTTCAGCAAATCATTTAGAAATGTTTTTGGGCTATGAAGAAGAAACATTTAAAATTGTGCTGTAAAGCTACTGCTATGAAGACACCTCTGTCATTAGCCCTGGGTAGTGACAAGAGAAACTGCAATGCCACCACTAACAACTTAGCTTTCTAGAAGCTGTTCACAAAATAAGGTTCATTGTTGCTTCTGTGGCCTGCATGTAGCTACTGCTTCTAACACCATCTCACCAATGGTCCCATAGACTGCCCCGTAAGAGACTAGATTACTGAGCACAGGTAGGAGTTTCAGAAGTCAAGTAACCAAAAAGCAACTAAATGTCCCATAGTTCTCCTACCACATCTTAAATCTATTCTGCAACAAACTCATGGTAGCCATCTTTCTACTTCAAAAATTTCTTCCTCATACTCTTATGTGTCTTCATATAATCAATACCTATCTATATACCAATGGCTCCCAAATTTGTGCTTCTGACCTGCCTATTGTGGGCAGAACATTGGGACTTTGAGTTCCAGTGTGGGTTCTTTTTCAGATCAAATATTGCTTTCTTTGAAAGAAACAAGTTCCCTGGCCCTGTTCACAGATGGTCCCACACAGGTTTATGCTGGCCATCTACAGAAGCAAAATACTTGTGGCTTTTCATCCACAAGACGTCTTGGCCACTCATACAAATATCTAGAAGACATGACATTTCCTTTCAATTACAAACAGAGATTACCTGCATTTCAGTTCTTGCTGGGAACCTGAGTCAGAACTAACCTGTTATCTGACTATTTTCCAAAGATTGGCTGAGACAACTAGTATTTGAGAAAAATATCCTGAAGGGCAGGCAAATATTTATTCTTCAAGATTCTTCAGACTTCATCTTTATATTAAACTACCTATCCAGAGCAATGATACTCTGACTTCCTAAAGAACTGGGTTTTTTTAATTTACTTACTTAAATTCAAGTTAGTTAATATACAGTGTAGTATTGCTTTCAGGAGAAGAACCCAGTGACTTATCCCTTACGTGTAAAACCCAGTGCTCAGCCCAACAAATCAAGTGCCCTCCTAAAGAACTGCTTTTAATTGGATAAGACATAGTTAATAATAATAATATAATTAATAATAACAACATGGGGAAATTTTTGTTATAATTATTAAATTTATTTATGCCCTTGTATAAAATTTCTCATGATAAATTTTTCTCAGAATGTCCAGAAGATTGTTTCTTGTGATAAAATTTATGTGTGTTACCATACCACATTGAACACTATGCAACCCATTTATTCTATTTGCCCAGTTTTGTACTCAGTTGCATTAGTGTTCCTCATCAGTTGTGCTGGAGTCTGTATGTCCTACTCTACCTTTATTTCTTAGTTACTTTTTTAATTTTATCATTTAATCAAAACTATTTACTGCAGTTCTACATAAGCTAGCACTCCTCTAGGTGTTGAGAATACAACAGGGAAGAAATAATAGACTAAAATCCCTACATATGCAGAGTTTACATCCTAGTTGGGTGAAAATGAATATGTAAGATATATATGAGATGGTGGTAAGTGCTATGGAGAAAAGTAAAGACAGAAAAGGACAAATGAACATACAACAGCCGAACAAATTTTACACATGGTAGTCAACTGAAAGGTAATAACAGAAAAAGGAACAGTATGCAGGAAAGGAGAGAGCAAGAACTAGAATGGGAAAAAAAAACAGAAATATCAGATCACATGAGATCTTCTACTCTGAGGTGCAAAATAAAGGGGATTTGTACAGAAAAATAACACATGGTAAAACTTGAGTTTTAAAAGAAAAGGTCTGATTACCATGTTGAAAACTATCAGTGGCAGATGGAAAGATCAGTTAGATGGCTACAGCAAGTCAACAGGGCTTAGATAAAATAGCAGGATATGATCAAGAGAACAGTTGGATAAAATAAAAAATAATTAATGAAAATTTAAGGACAAGTAAGACTTGGAGATAAGGGAAATATCAGAGACCCAGAATGGCATGAGATTTCTCAACAACACTGGATGTGAAAGAAAATGGAGAATGACTTCAAAATTCTAGAAGAATATTTTTTAACCTAATCCAAAAGCAGAATAAGATATCCTTAATATGGTAGAACTACCTTGCAACCCATCTTGGAGAATGTGCTTTAGCAAACCAGGAGGGCAAACCTAGAAAATAGAAGACACAGGATTCAGGAAGTGGTAGGAGAATGGGAAAGAAGACCTACAGCTTGACAGAAGTACAGCACAACAGGCCCAGAAAGCAACACGTCCAGACTCAAGCAGGAGGAAGAAAATCTCTAAGGTCAGATTCACAGGAAAAATACAGACTTGATAAATAGATGATATAACAAGGTATATGGAAAAATAACAACACATATTTTAAAATTAGGCAACTAAAAATAAAGCAATTATTAGTGCAATTTCAGTATAGTTCTTAACTCAAAATTGTCATAATGACATAAACACAGATTACTGATTTCACTCAAATTAATGAAAGAATTGCATTAGGAGGATAGGGGAAGCGGGAGGGTGGAAGTCCAAGTAAGTTAAACATACAAATGAAAAGTTGTCACTGCATAACAACTAAAACGAATCACCAAACAACAAAACAATAAAAACATTATATAGAAAAAGATAGAAATCACAGGAAGAAAGAGCTAAAAGCTGTTAACCCTGAAAACTGAAACTGGATGGAACTAAAAGCATATACCATTTTTAATTATAATAACTTTCGGTATTACTTGAGATTTAATAAAACAATGTATGCATTAACTTAAAAAGATAAGTTTTAAATTAAAAATAGAAATATCATATATTCCAATTGTTCCACTACTGTGTATTTATCCAAAGAAAATGAAAACACTAATTTGAAAAGATATACACACCCCTAAGTTTATTTACAGTAGCCAAGACACAGAAGCACCCCAGTGTCCATCGCTAGAAGAATGAATAGAGAAGATGTGGTATATATATATATTACGATAACATGGATGGACCTGAAGGGCATTATGCTAAGTGAAGTAAGTCAGAAAAAGACAAATACCATACAATTTTACATACATGGAATCTAAAAAACAGAGGAACAAACGAAACAGCAGAAACAAACCTATGAATACAGAGAATAAAATAATCGTTGCCAGAAAGAAGGAGAGTGGGGGAAGGGCAAATGAATGAAGGGGAGTGGGAGACACAAGCTTCTAGTTATGGAATAAATATGTCACCTAGGATAAAAGTACAGCATAGGGAATACTGACAATGGTATTGTAATCATATACCATGCATAGTGACACATGGTAATTACACTTGTGGTGAGCATAGCATAACATACAGACAAATGACTATGTTGTACACCTGAAACTAATGTACCACTATGTATCAGCTCTACTTCAATAAGAAAATAAAGTGTTTATGTGTATATACACATACAAATTCACACACACACTTCTAGGTAAGTTAACTGTATAATTGTTGAATCTTGGGGTAGAGGGATATATATATATTTGTGTGTGTGTATATATATATATATATAGTGTGTGTGTGTGTATATATATATATATATATATATATAATATAAACTGAACAAATGAGTTTGCTTCAGATTGTCCCCTGGAGGCCACCTCTTCCCAGGAAAATAATATTTTTCTTACACTAAAACCTGTAAGTTATTTTTAATATCCATGTGAATCTCCATTACCCTAGTATGAAATATTGAAAATGAGAGATTATTATAGACACACTACATAACTTTCTCCTATCCAGCAGTGTTTAGAAATTTCAGAATGATATCTGAAAAAAAGATATTACACTTCAGTCAGCAAACTCAGTCATCTATTGAATGCAAATGCAACTAATAAGACTTGCATTCTCCCTTTATTCTATGAAGGCAAACATTCAGCAAATCTCTGTAACACATCTTAATATCATTAAAAGCAGACTTGGAAAATTTTTCCTTTCCTATGGAAAAGTAATCCCTTCCAAAGGAATCCTGTGGGTTTCCACATGGTTTTGTAAATCTTAGAAGAGCACAGTTAAGAGTAACAGGAAATCTAAAAACAATGACAATAACAAACAGCAACAATAAACTGACTTAAACAATAAGAAAATGTATTAATTCATATAAGCAAAAGTCTAAAGACTGACAAGGGTCAGGGTAAACTAAACACAAATTATTCCAACCTGTTGTGTTGCAATGCTCTATGTCCCTCCACCTTCCTGACCCAGCTTCCTCCTTAGGATGGCAGCAAGACTGTAGAATCAGTTGTAATTCTGACATCTCCAAAGACAGAAAAAGGGGAACACGTCCACAATGGTACCAGAAGCACCAGGGAAAGTATTCAGATGCCTCCTTATCCTATTAATCATGTGTTTTTGATGCTCTGCCATCTGACACAATGCTGACCTTGAAGCATGCTAATTCCTGAAGATAGCAAAAGACTGGCCTGCAAGTCCTTTTTACACACAAACCGACCAATCCTAACCCTACCCTCAATCACCTCTTTTATTGAGCTCTTACACTCAGGGCCATTATTCCCCTGCCCTAATCACCCCAGGGCCAGTACAGGACAAAGGATAGGCCCTAATGCCCCACTACCCACTAAAATTATTCAAACTAGCCAATCCTAAACCCGCTTACACTGCCTTGTCTGTTCCTTCATATGGAAATCACAATAAAGGATCTTGCTCACATTTTCCCTCTTATTCCCTCTGCCTGACCAAACCTGGTGCTTTCCCCATGTAGTCCCCCATGGCAGTGTGTGCTCCTTCCTCTTGGTATCTGTGAAATAAACTATCTTTTCAACAATCTGTTGGCCTCACCATACATGAATAATAATTTAAATCTATATTTTTTGAAAAGATCATTATTTCTGCCTTAGTTGCTAAAATTAGACCACATACCTACTTCTGAACCAATTCTTGGCAAAGAGTACAGAATTACACATAGATGTGAGTTTTCCAAAACTGTGTGAAAGAGCACTCTTGAGTAAACCCAAAAGGGTACTGTAATATATTTTACATTTTTTATAACAATACAGCAATACTCAACATCTGCAGGACACCACACAAACTGTTAGCTCGAGGTAATTCATGATTTCAACATTACACCCCATTACATTTTCAATGATGTCATATCTTGAAAAGCTGGGTTCTTAGCAGTTAGTGTTATTGAAAAAGAAGCAGCAGCAGCAGGAGGAGGAGGAGGAAGAGGAAGAAAAAAGAAGAAGGAGGAGGAGAAGGAGGAGAAAGAGGAGGAGGAAAACGAAGAGGAGGAGGAGGAGGAGGAGAAGAAGAAGAATATAATCCGTATAATCTGATTCCAAGTTGGAGAAGTTTTGCTTGGAGCTGTTAGATATTTCTTTCTGCCTAGAGATATTATGACAAAATTACTTAGATAGTAAGGGCCCTGGGAACCAAGAAATTTGGGAGTCTCTAACTTAGACAAATAACACCCAAGTGTGGTTGGGGTGAAGTCAACTTCCTTTCAGGAGCATGAGCTTCATGGAGCACATCCAAAAAGAATTGTAGTTCTTTCAAGAAGGAGGAAGAAATAAGTGTCTAGAACAGTATTCTCCCTATGGAATTACTATTATTTCTCTCCAAATTATCAGGTCTGTTTCCTCTGCTAAATTGTTATTGGGGGGAAAAAAGACTTTATCCTTATATTTTAGGTTATCCTAAGACAGTGCAACTTTTCTATAGGTCAAAAATATTTCAGTTATGTTTTATTACATGCCAATTATATGTAGATACATTATGTTACCTCTAATGTCAACAATCCTAAGAAGTATATATTGCCACCATTTTACAGATAAGTAAAAACAGTCGAGTAAGATTAAAGTCATTTAGCTAGTAAATATTGGTGCAAGTCTGCCTGGTTCCAAATATGATGTGATGCCTTCCCATCATAATTATCACATTTCTGAAGTGCAAGTTCACTTTTTTGCTTCAGATTTTATCAGTTCCTCTGTGAATGCCCCCCTCCTTTATCCTATGTGACCCCAAACTCTTCTGATTGGTTCTCACTCTAAGCCTGTTTTATACTTTCACCTTTAATGTTCTATTTAAAATACCTCCATTACCTATTTTTGTGGTCATCTTTCTACTCCACCCCCCAAGTTCAAATTTTCCTTAAAACTAATCCCTAGGAACTTTCTTTGTCATTTCTGTGTATGTAATTTTCAAATCTCTAACTTTTGTCCTAGTATATTCCATACTTCTAACCAAACATTTCCATTTGGTTACACACTTTTACACAGAATCAACATGTCTGCACTGATCCCATCACCTTCCTTCCAAAAACTGCACTTGTCCCCAGTATCCCTTTTTATGGTCACACTTACCCCAGACATAGTTTTGAAACCTCTAAACTAGAGTCAATATTCCCTTGCCTTTCACCCTCCTCAAGTTCATCCTGTGAATCCATCAAGTCTCCCCTTAGAATCAACTTCTTCTCCTTTATTCTTCTTTATAGTTTTTATTTACCTTAACAGTTTTATTGTGAATCATTATGAATTATGGATTATTTACTTTATAATTGGCTAAATATTTCCTTTATTTTCTCACTTAAAGAAAATAAGTTAATGCTTAGTATCTACCTCCAAGGTTCAAAAACAATAGGATATAATGGTGCCATGACTGTCAAAATAGATAATAATGCTATGTTGGCATGAATTATAATGAAGAACAGTTTAATTTCCTTAGAAAGTAAACCCTTCATATAGATACAGAGACACAGAGGTATAAAGATAGAGAAATAGAGATGGCACTCAATTATAGCTGTTGAAAGAATGACAGAATTAATTTAAAATAGTTCGCTTGGGGTACCTGGGTGCCCAATTAAGCTTCTAACTCTTGATTTCAGCTCAGGTCATAATCTCACAGTTCATGAGTTCAAGCTCCCATATTTGGGATTCTTTCTCTCTCTCTCTCTGCCCCTTCCCTGCTTACTCGCTCTCTCTCTCTCTCTTTCTTGCTCTCTCTCTCGAAATAAATAAATAAACTTTAGAAAAACTAAAATAAAATGGTTCTCTTATTTTCTTTCAAGGGCCTTCAATTATCTGAAGTATTATATTGTATTATTGTTCTCTGCTTCCCTCCCCAATGTTATTTTAATAAGTATTATTGCTATGTTTGAAGAATGATTTTAAATCATTTAGAGAAAAAATTTAGTGAGTCAACCTCTGTTTAAATTGATAATGTTATCTTTTGTCAGACCTGTTTTCTGCATTATATTTCCATTTTTGAACTGTCACCATTTTAACATTCTCCCAGTAATAAAACAATCTATTGGATTACTGTCTTACAAAAATATGTATTTGTTTTGCTTACCTCACATTTACTACTCATTAGAAGAATGGATGTTGTACATGCTACTAGAAATCAGAGTAGATCATTTGCTTTTTAGAAATCTCCCATAATACACCTCATTCTGGTTATGGCTAAATAGTATTTCCTTCAGCTCTATCATTAACCATGGGTGCAAAATTAGACAACACACAACTTCAGAAGGCCTTGAATTATAAAATGAGACTATTTTTTAATGCTAACGACATTTGTGGAATGAAGGGGCTGGAGGAGAGCTCTCTTCCAAGTTCTAACAAAGCCTTAATTAAATGAAATAAAATTTAATGTCACTTTATTAATGATATATAATCCAAAATTTTAAATTCTAATAAAAAGAGATAATCTTTTGAAGAAGCCTGGTATCATCAGACTTGCTCCTTAACATTACCTGTGCCCTTTTAAATGCCTTCAAATTCTGACTTCCAAGACTAACATAGTTCTTTTAGGATTCTTCTCTATTGATCAGGGAAGTATATTTTGGCTCTTTCAGAGTATGAAGACAATGGACTTTGGGGTCAAAAAGACCAAGTTTTTAATTCTATCCTTTCCATTTATCAAGGTGCTAATTAATTAGCCTCTATGAACCTCACTTTCTTCATACATAAAAATGAGGATGATATCTACTTTCAAGGGTTTTTGTAATTAGGTAAATAAACAAACAAAAAACTCATGACCCTAGCTCTTCTGGGTACTCAGTAGGCATGTCATAAGTATAATGCACTTGAACAGATTACTGGCACAAAACATGAAATGAGGTTATGACATGAAGCTCTTTGTAAAGGCCACAAAGGAGCATAAAGTCAAAGTTATACAATTCACCTTTGTCTGTTTTTATCTATCCATTGCAATTAGTCAATAATTTGTTGAGTGCCTTATGTGTACAAGTCTAGGTGCTAGTGCTAAAAATCCAAAGATAACTGTATAAAAAAGAATAAAAGTAGTTGTAAGAACAAATGCATGGAAATCAAATGATAAGAAAATGTAGTAAGAAACTCTTATTCTAGAGACTTCATTACATTGACCAGATATTTTGGTCTTATGTGGTCATTTAAAAATGACCTTTCTATTTAAAAACCACCTAATCACACTTCATGAGTTATGCGCAGATTGTGCAGACTGCTGGTTTTCAAACTGGAGTCCTAAAAGTCAGTATTACTGTAGGGAACTGCAAACAGGATGAGCAGGTGGAATCTGGTTCCTCACTCCTCACTCCATCCGACGGCAACCAAAGCAGTCCCAATTTTATCATTTTTACATAATAGCTTATTGACAGAAAAGGTTGTCTAGAGAAAACAAATAAGGCTTGAAAGCCACTAATAAATAAGACTAGTTATTTTCATTAAGGCAAAATACTCAAGTTAAAAAATCATATAATTGTGCACATTTAATTTTCAAATTTTAATAAGAGTAATATGAGGAGGTCTCTCTGCACAAGTAACATTTGCTCTAAGACCTAGAGAATGAATGAAAAGAAACATCTATTTAAGAACTCAAGTAACCGGGGCGCCTGGGTGGCTCAGTCGGTTAAGCCTCCAACTTCGGCTCAGGTCAGATCTCACGTTTGTGGGTTCGAGCCCCGCGTCAGGCTCTGTGCTGACAGCTAGCTCAGAGCCTGGAGCCTGCTTCCGGTTCTGTGTCTCCTTCTCTCTCTGACCCTCCCCCTCTCATGCTCGGTCTCTGTATCAAAAATAAATAAAACATAAAAAAAAAAAAAAGAACTCAAGTAACCTCATTCCAGATGAAAGAAATAAACAGTGCAGAAGTTCTGAGTCAATAAAAGGTAGAAAATAGTTTCAAGGAAGAAAATAGGCAGCCAGTCTGGCTAGAGCTTTGTAGGTCAAAGGGAAAGTGGGACAAAATGATGCTGGAGAATGAGATAGGTTTGAGATCAGGCAGGACCTTGTCAGCTACTACAAAGATTTGGAATTTTTCTACAAACAATGGGAAGTCACTAAAAGACACAAACAGGGAAGTCTTTTTAAAAAATTACTGTGGCTTCTAAATGATAGTGGATTAGAAAGGAGAGGGGAAAAAGAAACAAGGTTAGAGTACTGGTATAGTTAAAGGGGAAGAGCATGGCATCTTGGATTAGAGTGATAGTAATGGAATTGCAGAGATATGGATATATTTTGAAGGTAGAATCTTCTCAAAAATTTTAGTGGATTGTATATGGTGGGTCAGGAAAGGCAGAAATCAGAGATGATTCATCTAATTTTGTGAGCAATGGGAAGTGTGTCATTTACTGAGATGGTGAAGACTAGAGGGGAGACAAGTATGGGGCAGGAAATCAAGAGTTCTGATTTGGACACATCAGGTATGAGATGCCTGTTTGACAACTCAGTAGATCAAGCAGGTAGGTAGATATTATAATAATAACTTTTAAGAATTATTGGCCACTTCTACATATGAGATACTATTCTAAGTGCTTTGCATATGTCACTTACATTATAATTTACCCCTCAACACTTATGAAGTACTATTCATATTATCCTTATAATAAAATAAAGATTTATTTCATAAATAAGAAACTCAGATGCAGAGAAAATAAGGAGCTGGATCAAACAATGGGTAAATGATAGAGCTGAAAACCAAGCCCAGAGAGTCAGGCTCCAGGGCCCCATCATTTTAACTTCTACCCTCTAAGGCTCACAAGACTGAGGCCCAGGAGAGTAGTACCAGTTGTAAATAGATATTTATTAATTCTCTATTAATATATAAACTTTTTCATTCATTTAACCTGCACTTATTAAGCACCTGCTATATACCAAGCTCTGTTCTAATGAATAAAAGATGTTCAGATATGCAGATCAGGAGGCTTATCATGCATCAAATGGAGTTATGTATTATGAAGAAAACTAAAATGGTATAAGGACTATAGGAGTACACGGAGTTGGAGTGAATGTTACTCTGTATAGCATAGCCAGGAATGGGCTCTCTGAAAAGGTGACAATTGGGCAGAGAAATGAAGAAGTGTATATGCATATATCTGATAGGTAGAAGTGTCACAGAGAGAACAGTTAAGTGCAAAGGCTCTAGGGCAGAATTTAATAAACAACACAGAGAATTAGACTGGACCCTGTGAGTGAACTTGTTCTCCTAAGCTAAGATGACCTAAAGTACATTGAAACAAACTTTTAAAAAAGCTGTTTCCCCACAATTGTTTGACCTCGTGTCCCTCCAAGGAGAGAAATGCCAATCCAGAGTCCATATATCCCAGATATAGATGTAACAGAGCAAGGGAGACATAGGAAGCATTCTCCACTGTACCTCTCCGTGGCTGATGGGGTAGCTGTTGGAAAGAGGAACTGGGAATGCAGTTTCTAAAACAGAGTTACTTCCAGGCCTAACGGAGAAGAAAAGCAACTGAAGAGAAAAAATAAATGGCCCCAGATACTTTGAACACCTCAGGCTTAATTAATTCTGGAAGGAATAAACAAGAGAATCCATGCCCATCTGTGCTGTTTTCAATTCTTTTGAAAGTACTATGCTCTAAGGAGGGTCTCAGCTTAAACTTGTTCTCTCTCTTTAAAGGGGAAGAAACAGTTCCATAGCAGGGAGTTTGGGGATGGAGGAGAGTATAAGAACAGAAAAGATCCATAGGCTCCCCCTAGAGGTATGTATGCCCCAGTTTGCCTAACCAGTTTTCTGACTAGCTCTATAATGATTCAGTATCTATCTTAAAAATATTCTTAGAACTAGAAATATGCCACACTCCTCCCATTGTTCTCCCTTTCCACCTGACCAAGATTAAACTTTCTCTTACCATACAGCTCTGAAACCATGCTTTGCTCACTGCAAGGTTTGCTAACAAATTTCTTGGATGCCAATTGCCTGCCTGTCTGGACATGCGAGATTATTGATCTTGAATTATCTCTCACTGCACGTTCTCACTGATCACTGTGTTAGACTCTCCAGAAACAACCGTTTGCCTACTTGTTGCCAGAGATTCCAGATATCATTTTTGCCTCATAGGCTGGATTTCCTCCCAGCACCTGCAACTCTTTTTGTACCCCAAACACCTGCTCCACTCCAATTGTTGGGTCTAATTTCAGATTTCTGTTCCTCCTATACAACACCATCCTGTTGCAGTAGATGAGCAATAACTGGCCATATCCTAATCTGCATCTATCTCTATTCTTGGAATTGATTTGAATATGTTATTTATCATTAGCAAAAACAGTAGAGCAACTATTACTTTAGATTATGAGGTCCTGGAAAGCAATGTTATGTCTTTATTGCCTTTAATCTGTAGGACCTAGTCCACCACCTGGAATATAGTAGATGCTCAGTAAACATCTTTGGATGAACAGAACAAATGAATGACACTTTTAGGTATGTACAAACTAAGCTAAATGCCATGGGAATAATAACACAGTGCTGACTATCTTGCTTTATTTTTGAAGTGATTAATGTTAAGAGCAGTGATTTTTCCAAATTTTCATCAATCAAGCTAACTAACTAAAGGCTTTTGCTACTGCCCTTTCTCAAGAAAAAGCAAGAGTGGTCAACCTATAATTTAGAGATTCAAGGACTGTCACTAATGTCCTCTGGGGATACGTCATGAATGATGAGGTAGAAGAAACCAAAAGTGGACCCTGGAATAACAAAATCACTTTCTTTGTAAGGAAAATGGAGGCTTTTTCTTGTGTGGTAATACCTTCATGTTTCACAGGCACCTGAATGATCATTTCTCTATACCAATGGTTTTCTCAGAAGAATTAAATAGGTCAATGAAAGAGTTCTATCCAGTTGTTAATAATAAGTTGCTTTGAATTCCATATGGATGTTTGCATTTATTTTTTTAATTAAAACATTTTTTAATGTTTATTTTTAAGAGAGACACAGTGCGAGTGGGGGAGGGGCAGAGAGAAAGAGAGGGAGACACAGAATCCAAAGCAGGCTCCAGGCCCTGAGCTGTCAGTACAGAGCCCGATGCCAGGCTCGAACCCACGAACTGTGAGATCATGACCTGAGCTGAAGTTGGACACTTAGCTGACTGAGTCACCCAAGTGCTCCCGGATGTTTGCATTTAAAAAGTAATGATTTTCAATGGCAATTACAAGGAATAATGTGAGTTCCTCACAGCGATGTTTAAATGATTTACAAATTTATATTACAAGTCATGAGAAAAATCTTATTTAAAATTATCAAAAAAATAGTGAAAATGCATCTATGTAAGAATTATCATGAGTTTAAAACATCATATTGACCATATGAGTATGATATCAACTACCAATGTTTAAGTGTCATTAAAAGAATGATTTGATAGAAGACCACTGGCTTATCTGGTTCTTTTACTCTACTTATTTATCAAGCATTACTGAGGGCCGGCTAGGTAACAAGGACTCCGCTAAGCATAGGTAATATTGAGAGAAGGACAAGGCACCTACCCTCACAAGTTTTCATTCAGGTTAAGTAAAAAACTTCATAAGACACCATGATTATTATCTCATATTTTACTAAATTAACCAAGCTGACCAGCTGGTTTGGTGTTAGATTGATATAATCAATTCACTAACTCAAAACTTTGCTGTATAACATATTATCTTTATAGCTATTGCTCCTCCTTTTTAGTCCTCCTGCTTAAGATTTTATAATTTTACTACTTAGTAACATGCTCATGGGAGCATGGATAGGGAAAAAATAAATGATGTTAAATAAGTAATTCTTCAACAGATCATTAGGAAAAAAGACTACCATATTTAACTGATAAATATATATGTATAAAATGCTTTTGTATATCCATAAGAAAAGGATAATAGCCCCAAATAAATATGACTAAAGGATATAAACAAGCAATTCACAGAAGATATTCAGCCTCATTAATAGTAAAAGAGATTTAAGTTTAAATATTAAGATGCCATGTTCTACCTGCTGCACTGACATTTTTCAAGACTGATAATGTTCAGATGGTGATAATATGACAAAAAAAAAGGGGTGACTTCTACAATATTGTAGGAGCAAACAATTAAAACAATGTTTCAGGAAAGGATTTTGCCAATATTTAACCAAATTTTAAATGCATGTATCTTTCACTCAGTAATTGAACTTTTATAAATCTACTCTATAGAAATATTTATACCAGGCTTCAGAGTAGGAGGATGTTCATTTAAGCTTTGTTTCTAACAGCAAAACTGGAAACAACCTGAATTATGATAAAAAGGGGATGACAAAATAAATTTTTGCTTGTATCATATAATACTATATAGTCATTTAAAGGAATGAGGCTCATGTAACTTTGAGTAAACAGAAAACTAGTTGCAAATGATATACAGTATGGTTCCATTTTTGTGATACAGAAAGACTAACAAGCTTGTGCTGGTTTATGCTCAGAGGAAACCAAGAAGGATATTGATGAACCATTAAGGTAGACTCCCTTTGAAGAATGAGACTGTGGCATGAGAGGGGAGGAACAGGGCATATCTACATTGTTTCATTTTTACAAATGACTGATATTTTAAATTTTTTTAAACATTCTAACCATTCTTTTCTTCTCCTCGACCAGCAGAGGAGGAAAAAAAATTTTTTAATTTGGTAAGAAACGAAACCACACCTGAAAAGTACCTACCACAATCCTCAGGCTCTATGTCTCTGCGCTGACACACACATGTGAAGTCTCTGCCCTCAAATGCCATGCTTTGAGAATCGTGTAGAGTTCAATGTTGTTCCTTTTGCACTTTGAAAGAGTTGTATGTCATTTCAAAATATGACCACTACAAATTGACTAACAACACTACCACAAACCTCCTGGGGGGGGGGGGGGGGGGGGGTGAAAGGGATACAACATGGTTCACAGCCAGGTAAGAAAATGGATAGAAAAGAGCATACCACTCCTGAAACAGTGGTATCCTGTTTAAGCATTAATTTATTCATAAATGCTAAGCTATATTTAATCATGAAAATTAAGAAATGAACAACTCATGAACTTAAAATTGTGTAAGTAGAACCCAGTTCCATATAGAGGGAAATACAGGCAAATAATAGAATTGTCTTTAAAGCTTCATTATTCTTCCTCTCATCTGTTATTTTAAGCTTTCCTACAGAATTGAACTATACATTTTCATGCAAAAAAATCTCTGTTGTATAGAAATCTATAGGAAATGTAGCTGTCCTTTGAACCTTACTTAATATTTACTTAAACTAATTAAGAATTCTTTTTCTTAAATATATTGTAGATATATTTTTTTCATCCTAACCAGTTTGTGGTATGGTGTTCATTTCTTGATCTACATTTATCTGTTTATTGAGAAACAAGTGATTAAACCAAGAAAACTCTAGAAATCAAAAAGACTGGAGTTCAAATCTCTACAAGGTATCTTCTAGCTATATATTTCAAACAATTAATGTATTCACTTCTGTTTCCTTGATTGCTTTTTTTCACAATTGAGCTTTTATTTATTTTTTATAATAGTTTATCGTCAAATTGGTTTCCATATAACACCCAGTGCTTCTCCCCACAAGTGTCCCCCTCCATGACCATCACTCCCTTCCTCCCCCTTCAGCCCTCAGTTCGTTCTCAGTATTCAATAGTCTCTCATGATTTGTGTCCCTCTCTTTCTCCGACTCTCTTTCCCCCTTCCCCTCCCTATGGTCCTCTGTTAGGTTTCTCCTGTTAGACCTATGAGTGCAAACATATGGTATCTGTCCCTCTCTGCCTGACTTATTTCACTTAGCATGACACCCTCGAGGTCCATCCACTTTGCTACAAATGGCCAGATTTCATCCTTGATTGTTACATAGTTAATAGTAGTGCCTACTTAACTGGGTTGCTATGTGGATTCCCTGAAAAACGCAGGTAAAGGGCCCTTTACACAGGAAATGTTTACTGTTAATATAACTACTCCCCTCAATTAGAGAATGTAATTTTTGAGTGAGGCAAATCATGAGAGATTCTTGAATACTGAAAACAAACTGAGGGCTGAAGAGGGAGGGGGGAAGGAGAAAAGGGGTGATGGTCATGGAGGGGGGCACTTGTGGGGAAGAGCACTGGGTGTTATATGGAAACCAACTTGGTAATAAACTATTTTTTTAAATAAATAAATAAATAAATAATAAAAAAAAGAGAATGTAATTTTTTAATGTTTATTTACTTCTTTTGAGAGAGAGAGAGTGAGTGAGTGAGCAGGGAAGGGCAAAGAGTGGGAGAGAGAGAGAATCCCAAGCAGATTCTGCATGGTCAGTGCAGAGACCTGTGGGGCTTGAACCCACAAACTGTGAGATCATGACTTGAGACAAAATCAAGGGTCAGGCTTAACCAACTGAGCCACCCAGGCAACCTAAGATAATGTAAGTAATTGTTCATTAGCTCACACAGGGATATTATATTGGTTAGTCTTCATTTTAACTAAGCAATACAAAACATATTAAACAAAATGAGTACTTTTTAAAAAAAGAAAAACTTTAGCTAATTGTTTAAATGTTTTTAAATTACAAAAAAAGAAAGAAAGAAAGAAAGAAAGAAAGAAAGAAAGAAAGAAAGAAAGAGAAAGAAAGAAAAAGAAATATGCCTGGAATACTTGCTTCTTAAAGTTCAATGTTGGCAAGAGATACATAGATGAATTTCCTTCTCTGAAGAGGCAGTAACATACCTCCTCTTTCATTTTGACTGATTTACTATGATCCAGGCTTCTAAGATATCTACTCCTTCTCGGCAGGCCTCCAAATCTGTTCTCAGTGGATCTAAATTAGAAAGAAACAAGACAGGAAAATGTAAACAAAATTAGATGACAGGGTTAATTTCCATTTCCCAAGCCTGGAAATAGTCAGCTGCCTTGTTCACATTCTCCTCCATAGGCAGCTATGTCCTCAAGAATGGGAGAGAAATTAGAGTTTTCCTCCAGCAGTTGGCCCAGCTGCACTCCCCAGGAACTCCTATTTCACTGTTCTTGAGGTATGGAGTGAAATGTTATACCCTACAAGGGGAGCCACAGCCAAAATTTCATCACCCAAACTGATGTTACCAAAGACTCTATAAGTGGGACACAAAAGATTCCAGCAACTTTATCCCTTTGAAGCATACTTGAGGAATATGTACACAAATGTAATACTGATTTGTGGAATTCTCCTTTTCAGAGTATAATAAAATGGCTTTTGTGAAGTATTATTTTAGGCTGCTAGATATTTTTGTCTAAAAGCAATCACCTGTAAGATCTTAAAGTAGGCAAATTTACAAAAGTTCTTCCTTTAGCATCTTTTAAAAAGTCATGTGTTCGTTTTTCAAATTCCATAAATTGGCGGGCACATTGTTAAACTAAATAGCATCAGCCTTAATAATGTGCTTGTCAATGATAAGATTATTATTCTACATTTTACCCTCTTCCTGAGAGCATCATGAGTGATCAGTACAATATATCTTATGTCCAGAAGTTTACTGTCTTCCAGGATTTTCTTGGATATTCTATATAAATTATTATAAAAATAGTAATAGTGGATGACATTTATTTTGAAATTATTGAATGTCAAACACTATTATGAGTCCTTTATATAAATTAGCATATTTATTCTTCACAGCAACCCTACCAAGTAGGTACTATTATCATTCTCATTTTACAAAGGAGAGAACTAAGGCACAGAGAGGTTTAATAACTTCCCACAGTTACCCAGTTGATAACTGGGGAGGCTTGAATTCAAAACCCAGGATCCTGGCCCCTGAAACTGCACTCCCAAATTCTAGGTCATGCCACCTAGCCATCCACAAACCAGTGGCACGTGTGATCAGGACAGGGTCTGATGAAGGGGAGCACTATAGTGATGGTATTTGGTATACCACAAGCGCTGCTAACCCCACTTCCACATGACTCAGCCCCAAAAATGAGTAGAGAAGAAAATAAAAGTGTATTTCAAATATGTCTATTTTAAAACTCTAACATTTTCTGAATAGTATATGGTTTTGCCATTTTGATTCACATATCTACCTTCTAAGAATAAAGCAGCCAGACATGCATTCATTTTAAAAAATTTACTCTGAATTTTATAAAAGTCCAAGATACAACATTTTATCCAACATATTTTGAATTCATAACAATGCTCAGAGACCTAAGGCTCAGCATACACACTTCTCAACATTTCAGGAAATCTCCAAATCCTTGGAATCTTCCAAATCAGAGATTGCTCATGTGCACACCTATACATTCCAGGCAGGTAGGTTTAATATATAAATTCTGTGAAATATAATATGAATCAGGAGTGGGAGAACCTGGGACCAACTGGAGAGGGCACAACCCATCTCAGAACATTCAGTTTTTTCAAATATTGTGTCAGTTACATAAAATATGACTGAGACTACATCTGCTCTAAATGGAAGAGCAGGGCAAAGTGCCTCCTGACCTATCCAATCTTGTCAATACGTCTGAAATGATCTACTTTTTCATTATAACCATTTGTTTATTAGCTACCAATTCCCCAAATATAAGTTTCCTGAAGGTAGGGGCACAGTCTCTCTCTTTCATTCTTACATTCATTCAATCATTCAAAAAAAGTTTTTGAGCTCCTACTAAATACTATTATTCTAGAAGCTGGGGACCAACAGTGAACAAAGTAGGCATATTCTTTGCACTCATGCCCTGCTGATCTTATTTTAGTGGGTAGATAGCGAATAAATGAATAAATAAGAAAAATTAGACTATGTTCAATGGTGATAAGAAATACAGAGTAAAAAGTAAATAGGGCAAGAGGATTGTCTAGTGGGAGGGTTGATATTTATAAACAATAGTGGAGAAGATATCACCAAGAAGGTGACATGTGATTAAATACATAAAAGAAATGGAGAGTAATACATGTATATATCTGGAGAAGAGCCCTCTAGACAAAAGGAACAATGAGCACGTATGTCCTCTAGTAGGAAAGTGCTTTGCCTGACTGAGAAACAGCAAAGAGATAAGGGTGGCTAAAGTGGAGGAAGCAAGAAGAAAAATGAGAATGCATACAGAAAAGTAAGAGGAAAGGGTGTCATTCATGTAGGGTCTGGTATTATTTGATGACTGGTTTCTTCTCTTAATGAGATGGGAAGCCCCTGGAGAAGGTACACGATCTGGCATAGGTTTTAATATCACTCTGGCTATTATGCTGAGAAGGGAGGTAAAGGTAGACATAGGGGAACCAATTAGTTGGGAGGGCATTGCCATAATAAAATGCAAACAATAAATAAATAAAACAAAAAGATGATGGAGTAGACCAGGGTAGTAGCAGACAAGATGGCAAAAGGCTATGAGATTCTGAATATATATTTTTTAATATACTTTAAATGTGGAACCATTGGGGTTTACTGATGGACTGGATTTAAGGTGTGAAAAATTAAGAGGAGTCAAGATTTTGGGCCTGAGAAACTGCAAGAAGGAAGTTGTTAATTTACTGAGACAGAGATGACTAGGGGGAGGAATAGGTTTGGGGTGGGGAGGAAAGAAATAATCAAGAGCTCAATCCTGCACAAAATTCACAATGCCTATTAGATACCCACTGGGGTTGTCTAGAAGCTATTGAATATTTATGACTGAACTTCAGAGAAGAAGTCAAAACTGAAGATATCAACTTAAGATTGGTCAGAGCATAGGTGGTATTCAAAAACACAATATAAGAGGGGTACCTGGGTGGCTCAGTAGGTTAAGTGTCCAACTTTGACTCAGGTCATAATCTCATGGCTTGAGTCAGTTCGAGCCCCACATTGGGCTCTGTGCTGACAGCTCAGGGCCTGGAGCCTGCCTCAGATTCTGTGTCCCTCTCCCGCTCTGCTCCTCCCCTGCACATGCGCTCTCTCTCTCTCTCTCTCTCTCTCTTTCTCTCAAGAATAAATAAACATTAAAAAAAACTCATACACAAGATAGGATAGAATTACCAAGAATATTATTGTAGAAGGAAAACAGGTCCAAAGACTCAGAACTTGCAAGGTTTAGATATCTGGGAGATAAGAAACCAACAGATAAAACTGAGAAGGTCAAAGTAAGTACAGTAGCATGAAGGGGTATCACCCAAATTTTCCTTCAAGGAAATACTTGTTTCCCAGTTTAAGAAAGTATGGGCAACAGATAGCCACAGCTATCAGCTACTTTAGGATTAGACTCAGCAGCAGTGACCACCTTGGCCAAAAGCATGTCCTTCTCTGACAACACTACTTGAGAAAAATAATACCTTCTTTATTAAAAGCTTATTCTAGAAATATACTTAGTAACATTGAAGAACCATCAGAATAAGAGATTTAAATAATAACCCACAATCAAATTCAGCTCTCTTTCTTTTAACAAATTATAGTATCTTTAAATAGCTCTTTAATTCCAGTAAGCTTTACATTTTACATTTAATTAGTAACTACAAGTACTTCCCTAAATATTTGGGAGGTTTTATCACTTCCCTGGTCATGCAATTATACCAACAGAAGCAAAAATGCAGAGAGGAACAACTTCAAATAGCTTATTTTACCCAATCACAATTATTTGCTAATTTGTTTATATTTCCAATACACAGCAAAAACTATGCATCTTTGTTTCTATGGTATCTAAGCATGTGCTAGTTCTTGGTTTGTACTCAATAAACCCTTGATTGATTGACTGATTGATTGATTGATTACTGTGTCCTCACAGAGCAACTGAGAAGAAAAATAATTTTAATTTTACTTTCTTTTCCTTTTTTTTTAAATCAAAACACCAACTTCTATTTCATGTAATTAGACTTATACAGAAATTAGAAGGTTAAGTAACAACTAGTTAATCACCTAATTTCACAGCTAATACTAATAATGAAATGACAGAAAAATAAAAAATAGAGGGGCAAGAAGAATCAAGATAACACACAGTTAATTAATAGCTGATTTTAAGATGATCTCTTTCACACTTTCTCACTTACATAAAAGCCTAAGTGAAGAATGGTCAAATAATTTGTGAAACAGAGAACAGTATATTACCAGTATATGCACCATCCACCAGAGTTCAATCTCAACTGTTGGAATGTTTCATTCACTTTTGAAAAATTGTTTCACATCTATAACTTCATACATTTTTTAATTAATTGAAGTTATGTATTTCTAATTGATCTTTTCTACTCTTCACATTTTTTATAATTTAAAATGCATTAGTTGCCATGGAAACAATGTCATCACATAAGAGCAAACCTTGGTGATATCCACACATGAAATATGAAATCAATTAATAAAATATCTCTGGGATTTATAATGGTTACTTAGAATGGGTTACCAGATCTAATGTGAAATAAATATTATATGCGGGGAGAGGGTGTAGCCACCCATCAGAGTTTTCTTTTTTTGAAATCTCAGGTGAGTTCAATCATCATACCCTTGCAATATGTAAACTTATTTTAGTTTTCTTGTTTTGTTCTTTCTGTTTGTTTTGTTTTGTTTATTTTGGAGAGAGAGAGAGAGAGAGAGAGAGAGAGAGAGAACACATGCAAGCAGAGAAAAGGCGCAGAGGGCAAGAGAGAATCTTTAGCAGGCCCCATGCTCAGTGTGGAGCCCAACATGAAGCTCAACCTCACAACCCTGGAATCATGACCTGAGCTGAAATCAAGAGTTGGAAGTTCAACCAACTAAGCCACCCAGGCACCCCTATAAGCTTATTTTGGATAACTTTTGCCACATGAATCATCTTAGAGATAGTCCATAGTCTCAGTTAACTTGAGAAAAAAGGGGAAATGAAATTAAACAATCCAAAGACTATGTACTGCTCCTCTGTTCCAGAATCTTTGTCTCCTTCTAACTGTGCCTTAGGTTGAAGTTATTTTCTCCATCTGGTGACTCTTTTGCAGATGCATCTCACTTGGCTCAGCAGAAGGCACAAGGTAGACAACTACTCAGGTGACAAGACTTTCAGGCATCAGTAAGATCTCTATATAAAAATATTGTCTCTCACCCCATAGTCTCTCGTGCATGAAATTCTACTATTTATTTCCATTTTTTGAGCACCATCTTCCCTAGAAAATCCTTCTTAACTATAGATCTGACTTGCAGAAATTTGAGAGCAGAACACATCCCAAAGATACTATTTTGGAGATAAGTAAACTTGAACCCCTAAGTGAGAAAGTGGTTTCCCTAGGATCAAACATCAATTAAAGAGCAGAGCTAAATGAGAATCCATGTCTCCTAACATAATAATAACCCTGGAGCCCTGGGATCCTGGAAAAGGAGTGTGCAGAACAGGGAAGTAGGGTGAAAGTAATTTATTTGAGATGTGATTCCAGTGAATAGGGGTGAGGAGCCAGGTAGAGTAAAACAAGAAAGAAAAGAAAGTCAATATAACAACCCTTAGTGAATGGTTTGCTATGGAAAACTGCACAACAGGGAAAAAGAACCAGGCACTAACCTACAATACAGGTGAACTCCACTGATATAATATTGAGTGTAAGAAGTCAGGATATGTATCTATTTTAAATTCAAAAACAGAAGGAGAACAAGCTAACTTTCTGAGGTGCTCAGAATATATCTTGAACTCAGTGATGGCTACACAGATACATACACATGTAAAATTCATAAAGCTATATGCTTAAGATTTGTGAAGCTTTATGTGAGGGGTGCTTCAATTTCTTTTAAGAAAGAGAGACCATGAGTAGGGGAGAGGGACAGAGGGAGAGAAAGAATCTTAAGCAGGCTCCACACTCAGCATGGAGCCTGACGTGGGGCTCAATCTTATGACTGGGAGATCATAACCTGAGCCAAATTCAAGAGTTGGATGCTTAACCAACTGAGCCATCTAGGCACCACTTCTTCAATTTTTCTAAGTCTTTTTAAAAAGGAATGCTTTATTGGGTTGAACAACACTGCTATTTCAGGGTGTTATTTAGAATGAACCCTAAAATGCTCACCTGAGGGGAGCCTGGGTGGCTCAATCAGTTAAGCATCCAACTCTTGAGTTTTGGCTCAGATCATCATCTCACAGTTCATGAGATCAAGCCCTGTGTTGGGCTCTGTGCCCAAATCAGCCCAAAATTTTGCTTGAGATTTTCTCTCTCCCTCTCTCTCTGCCCCTTCCCCACTTTCTCTCAGAATAAGTAAATAAACATCTTTTTTTAAAAATGCTTACCTGAGGAATGAGAGGGAGAAACATTTACCCACCCACATCCCAGTGCATATCAATTGAGGTTTACCTGATGGGCATTAATTTCCCCACACCCGGATGAATGCCAAGTGGCACCCCCAGGTATCCACCCTGTGGATTCAGAAAAACTCAAGGCAGAAAACAAGAAATGGACAGTTCATGTATGAGATGGGGCACTGGCAACACAAGAGATAGGAGTGTGCTATTAACTGTTCTCCATGGCTGTGGCTGGAGTCAGAGGTAAAGCTGAGAAAGATGTGAAACAACAATCAAGTTGTCTGATCCACATAGACTTCCCACACATGCCAGGGACACGGTACTATAAGCGAAACATAACCATCAAATCCTGGTGGGTATAAAAAGGGTAACCTTATGAAAACAATGGACAAATGATAAGAACACATGATTATATCTCAGATAAAATATATCCCACTTGGTCTTGTGATGGTTTAATTTCTTTGATCTCCATAAGGAAAAGCATTGTATATGTATGGGAAAGAGAGAGAGGTGGAAAGGGTTGTATTGCATTCTCCACAACCTTCCCTTTTCCCAATGAGGCACTAACTAGTAGGTCCAAAATTAGAGCAAGATCCATATCAGTGGAGATAAACTGACCAATGAGGAGATGGCTTTAATGACAGAGTAAGAGAACTGAGAAAAGAGTTTTAGATTAATGTCTAGCTTTCCCAATAATCAAATACCCTGCAGTGCAGGCACTCAAACTTCATTAACTACTTATGAAAGTTCCCTTTGCAGCAAATAACTTTGAGCACTTTGTAACCTTCTTTAGAGTAGGGGGAAGGACTGAGAAATGTGTTCCTTAGCAATAAAATTAAGTACATTTATATAAATTAGTCTCTCCAAGGGATCCCAATTATATCACTGCCTTGACTCTCTAACAGGACTCAGCTGCTAGAATAACACCTTAAATCTGCTGTAGTAAAACTTACCATAAGCAGAAAGAGAAAGAGGCTGTGTCACTCATACAAAACTATGTAATGGATATTGTTGTTACCTGACTGTAACTAACTTCTATTTACCCCTTCCTTCTTTCTGTCAAGTAGCCCTCTTGCACAAACAGCATGCATGATTCAGTCCTGATATGACTCATATATAGCTTAAACCAAAGAGAACATTCCATTTTCCTAGGCTCTATTATTATTTCAATGTGTCATTTGAATATGGTATACATGTATTTCCTCTTCTTCCTTAGAATGTTTTTCTGGGTGATTAGAAAACCAGAAACTGAGGGGCACCTGGGTGGCTCATTCAGTTAAACACCTGACATTGGCTTAGGGCATGATCTCACGGTTCATGAGTTCAAGCCCCAGGTTGGCCTCTGTGCTGACAGCTCAGAGCCTGGAGCCTGCTAAGATTCTGGGTCTCCCCTTTCTTTCTGCCCCTCCCCCACTCACTCACACGTTCTAACACTCGCTTTCTCTCTCTCAAAAATAAACAAAAACATCAAAAAAATTTTTTTAATTTAGAAAACCAGAAACTGGCCATCATCTTGTTTACAACCTGAGGATTCATCATAAATATAGAGGAAAGGAGAGTGAAGTGACCATGGGTTGGGGCAACACTGAAGCCCAAAATACCTCTGAACTTGTAATATGGGGGCAACAATTGTCTGCGTTTTTTAAGACCACTTGACCTCTGTTTTATGTTGTTGCTGATTCATGTATTTTGCTTTGTTTTCTTTCTATTTTTAATAAAAATACATATAACTACACTAAATAAAGACTGGATAAGCCAAATACCAACTACTTCAATGAAATACAAGCAGGACATCCTAGCATTTCCATTCACTACTGAGGTTTATCATCATTTTCTATAATTGTTGAGCTCTATGGGATATTTCCAAGTTTATTAGAATATATTTATTTTCAGATAAACAGACTTGCTTACCTATTCCTATATTGTTATAAATTCCAGTTTCAATAAGGGGCCTCTGCACCTACCCAAATTCATCCAAAACAGTTCTGAAGTTCTAATCTGTGGCAATATCTTGGCCTAGAATTTCATCAGAACCAGGAGACTAGAGAGTAAAAGAAGTTGCATTAGTCTGTTTTTCATTTGCTGTTAAACAATCTGAGTAATTAAATATGTAGCATGATTCTGGGTAATGATGGAGTTTAATATAAAAGAGAATTCCATTTCTCCTACTTCTTGCAAAACTTTTCACTTAGGAATTTTTTAAAATGCTGTTAAACTAAAGTAGAACAAACATCAAAAAGCTTCTTATTACCAAGTCTTTATTATATGTATGTGTGTGTATAATACATATACATATTCACATATATGTATATGTAGTTATATGTATTGAAATTATTTTTAACTGGACACTAGTTATCTGTTTAAAAGATTTTATAAAACCACTACCTTTAAAAAAAAACCACTGACTTTTGCATATTTTTAGCATGAATCGAGCTCTGGTTTTCCATGGTCTTTCTCTGTTCCTTAAATCCCTAACTATGCCTTAATGTTTTGGCAGAAAAACAAGTTTTCTTGATGTCTTCAGAAACTCACAAGTCCCTCCCTCATTTTGTATGTCTCTCCATGCTATGCTTTTACCTTGTTCTTCTTTGGTAATTTAGAAAGAGTATATTCTAAAGTTGATGTTTAGCAATAAAGCTTGCTTTATCAATGGCCTGCTTGCCCTTTACTTTAAAACAACTCAATATGACATTATCTATTTTACAGATTTCAAAAAAGCTATTTTGTGTTGTTATGAATCAGTACCACTTTTTTATGTGGAGAAAAATTAAGATGCTGAAATAAATGAACACACTGGTCATTTTTTCTGCTTCCAACCAAATGTATAAAATTGGTAAATGTGATTGATAAACTAGATTGACTTTAAAATAAACAATAATTTCACTTTAGAGCTCAGCTTAGAAGGATATCCCTTCAGGCTTCTCAGAGAGAATACAAGCCACAAGTATAGTTCAAATAGACTAGTTTATGCTACATTAACAAGTAATCCTAAAATCTCAGGGGCTTAAAAGAAATCACAGTTTATTTCTTTCCTCACACCATATGTCCATAGTAGCTCACCTAGGTCTGCTCTGCATTGTCCTCACTCAGGATTTTGGCTAACGGCCAACGGAATAGAAAATGGCAAATCACCCACTGGCTCTCAAAGTTTCCACCTAGAAGGTTTTGCTCACATTTTAATGACCAAATCAAGTCTCCTGACCACTCCAAGAAGATAAGGAAATACAATCCCAAAATGCCCTGCAGGAGAAACGAAAAATAGCTGGCAATAGCATTAATGACTACCACACCACCACACATAAATCCCTTCACTTTCCTGCTACAAATCTATAAATTTCCTTCTCCAATCATCTTCTCATCCTTCCCTACCATAACAATAGATGAGGAGTCCTTCCTCTTAACAAGATTTACCCTTCCTCATCTGCCCCTATCATCTCAGGACCCAGCTCTATGGATTATACCCTCTCTCCTATATCTTCAACTCCTTGGGTTCTACCTTCTCTCATTAGAATTTATATTTGCTTTTCTAATTTAAAACATAATAATTTACCCTTCCCATTTCTATTTCTTCCCATCACTCTGCCTCACTCTTCTCATAGCCATGTTTTTTAAAAGGAATGCATACTTTCCCAGAGCCATTTCCTGAACTCCTATTCACACCTCAACCTGCTAGATCTGATTCTACCTTCACCACTTTATTGAAACCACTTTTATTAAAGTCACTAATGACTTCCTTGTTGCAAAACCCAAAGTGCACATTCTAGTTATCATATTACTCAACTCCTGGCAGAAACAACCACTCCCTCCTACTCTTGAAAATGCTTTCTTCATTTAACTTTGCAATACTACTTTTTTGACTTTCTTCCTACATCTCCAAAGAGTTCTGTCTCAGGCATTTTGAATGAACCTCATTCTCCACTTTTCTTGGGCTCTTGCTTTTACCCAACATTAGTCTTATCAACATGGATGACACCATTCATTTCCACCCAAATCTGGCCACAAAGTGTGATACAATTTCACAGTTATCCTGCCTATAACACTACCTTTTCAGTCCTTGCCTCTGTTCATGCAGTAAATATTATCTAATTTCCAGATATACCAGATTTGATTCACAAGAAAGCAGTCTTCTTTGAAGCCAAAAATGAAAAGATTAAAAACTAAATATAATCTTTTTATTAGCACCTAACTAAATAATAACCTATCTGTGTGTTTGTTTAATATCTTTTTCGCTGAGCTATCAAATAGTGATAATGTTCCCTCTCTCTCTAGGACTTGACACAGTGAGTTCTCACTAAACAGTTGCTAACTATTGTTGCAATCCCAGCTGGTACTTCTCACCTAAGTATCACTCTTCTCAAACATCCTTTCTGGATGATCTGGTATATCAGAGTGCAGGGCCTACTAAAAGTTGTCCTATCTTATTACACAGAACAATATGCTGCTATTCAACTCAAAAAAAAAGGATAAGCCACAGTTATTAATCTGAATAGATTAGGCTGCACTGCACTAACAACCAATCCTAAAATTCAGTGGTTAAAAAAAATCAGGTTTATAGCTTTTCATTCTACATCTCTACTGATGCTTTCCACCAACAGAAGCTGCAAGACAAGTGTTATATACTGAATTCATATGCTGAAGCCCATGACTATATTTGAAGATAGGACCTTTAAAGAAGTAATTAAGTAATTAAAGAAGTAAAATGAGGTCAGAAGGGCAAGGCCCTAACCCAATAGGATTTGTGTCCTTATGAGAAGAGGAAGAGACACTAGGGGTATATGTGCACAGAGGATAGGCCATATCATGGCAAGAAAGCCACCTATAATAATAAAAAAAAAAGAGGGGCATCAGGAGAAATCAAACCTACTAGCACATTAAGCTTGACCTCCTAGCCTCCAGAACTGTAAGAAAATAAATTTGCTATTTAAACTACTCAATTTGTGCTATTTTTAAATAACAGCACTACCAAAATGATATGAGCAGTAAAAATTAAAAATTCACTGGTGTCACTAATCCTATTCATCCTGGAATGCTGCCCTGCTCCTGTGAAGTTCCCAAGGATCAACATCAGGAGCAATTTCAACCACTGTCATTGACAGTATTGTGATGAAGGACAATGGTAGATGATCTCGCTTTCCAGATGAGACCCAAGACCCTACAAATAGTCACTCAACCCATTAAGGCAAGTCTCCTCCTGGGGACAGTACTGAAAATGCCTGAGGGAGCAATGGAATAGATGACAAGACCTAGCAGCAGGACAGAAGCAGATATTACTTGAGAGGCAAAGAATTGCCCTGGAAAATCTAAATATTCCTCCCCTTAAGAATTTTTTGAAATACTCCATTTCCTCACTAATAGGAATAATAGAAGTGTTTGGTCCTTGATCGCAGCCCACTCCATTCCTCTTCTTCTTCTCCTTCTTCTTCTTCTTCTTCTTCTGCTGCTGCTGCTGCTGCTGCTGCTGCATTTTACCTTCTTCTCCTGGGCTTCCCATGCTTCTCCTGCCTGCAAAGGCTCTATACTGAGACATGCTCCACCAGTGTCACCTGAGGAAACCTTATCTGTCTCACTGACCCCTTTCAGCTCTAGATTAATGAGTTAGTTTTTCTACACTAGACTTAGCAAATCACACCTCCAATTCTGGGCCAAAAAATGAATTCTATCTTTTAAAAACAGTAAGTTATCATATGTTACTATATACTCTGTCACTGCATTCATACCAAAAATATGACAACTTTTCATTTTGCATATTCTTACATAAGGCATAGATATTACTTTAATTATGCTACAAAATAGAACAATACTATTGATACATTATCCTTAATAAGGTCATCTACATTGAACATCAGAAAGCAAATGCTCTGACAGATCATTTTTTTGAATCCTCTGATAAAATAGCAATGATTTTATTATAACTAATAAAAGAAAAAACTGAAATATGAAGTTATGATTTCCAGTCCTTGGAAAGACAGAAGAATCTCGATCTAAATTCTATCTATGGGAGCCCAGACATAAGGAATGTGACCAACATCAGTTATCATGAAGACTCTTTCGAGTCAGCTCCCATCTGGTTTTGGTGAAGTCTCTGTTTACTCAGAAGGTATTACTGCCTCCCAAAACAGACTCAGGAAACTCCTGGACCAAAGAAGATACAGTTTGATGGAACAGCAGCTCTGGGGGTGGGTACTGGGGGAAGCACCAAGCTGCCCTGATAAACTACTTGATTTATCATCAAGCTATTGTTGGCAGATCTCTACCCTTTGGAAGTTATCCTAGAATTGCCTCTAATCTGTGTGCCTGCTGCTCCCCTACCTGTTTTTGTTCCTATCTCTCTCTCTTCTCATTTTGTCTTGTGACACCATAATTGATTGTCCCATTCTCTAGCCTATTTCCTTTTTTTGAGCTTTCTGTTCCTAAGAGGTTGTCTAGTGTGTCCTTTTGATCTCACAAGTGGTTCAAATAGAGTCCAGTGACTCGTATGAATCTACTTGTCTCTGAAATCATTGCTATCTTTCCATGAATTCCTTACCATAGTGTCTTGGGTAACAGTTTTTCATCCTCATAACTGTGGGGCAGGAGAGAAAAAGGATGCTTTGCTATGACTGAGTTTACTTTGGTGCTTTTCTTTCTATTCCCGGTACTCTACTCCATGAGGAAGTGGTTTCAGACATCCTTCCCCTCTTCCTAACCAGGAAAACAGTTTCTGGCTCACATCCTATCCCAGCTATCTCAGCCATGACCGCACACCACCTACCAGCAATGCCCCACTCCTTCTACCAAAAAACTCAGCCACTTCTGCCATGAGTTATGTCAGTAAAATTAACATGAACTGTGTTTCCTTTTCAACTTTGCTTACATTAGTGACTTTCCATTTCTCTAAACTCTCTTGCACTTAAACCCATGTTGTAATGTTGTAAGCCATTAAAGCAAAAGAAAACAAACAAAACAGCTTCAGGGTACTGTTTTTTAAAAGCCTCAAAAATGAGGTCAAAACCAGAGTTTCAAGAGTGGCTCTTTGGAGATCCACAGTGGCTCTTATCTTGAAGCATATACAGATTGTCACCCCACCTCAGAAAGAAGCATCCCATAATAGCTCCTCTCTGCAGCCACCTCTCTCAGCAGTTGCCTTCCTTACAATGCTGCCTGCCACCTTGCTTCTGCATGACCTTAGAGAAGGTCTCTGCCCCTTCCCTCAGAGGCACCCATTTCAGGTTGCCATCTCACAGTGACTGAGGCGTTCAGCTGTCACTCATTCACCTCGTGCATCCAGGAGTGCGATTACAATGCAGTCCCCTCTTTGAATAAATAATGTTGATCTGTCAGTTTCTGAATTTGCCCTGTGGAGGTCAGTCCCAGAAAAACTTCTTTACTCAGACCTGTGCAAATAGCTACTACTTATTAGCCCTTTTAGTAAAGGAAGGAAGGGAGGAAAACAAGGGAAAAAACTGTCACATACATGGATCTGAACACATACTGATATCTGAAGCCAAGAAGTATGCTAGGTATTTGCACATGCATTTATATTTTTGCAGAAAATGGGTCTGATATGAGCACTGTTCTGAATCCAAAATCCATATTCTTCCCCATTCATCATGTAGCTAGGCACCACACAGAGCTAATACCCCTTTAAGAAATGGAGAAAGGAAAAGCATGGGATGAGTGGCCATTGGGCTAAAAAGAATTGTGTGTGACAATTCTATGGTTGCTCCAGTCTCTCACTAACTTTGCTTCGCCAAGCCTCTTGTTCACTTATTTTTTGCCTATATAGTATGATCTGAGGTACCAAAAAATGTCTCTTCCACCTTTTAATGACAATGTCTGAAACTTTAGCCTCACTCCCCTCCATTCTATTTGGATAAAGGATCTGTAGTCATCAAGAATTCCCATTTAAAATAAAATGCTACATAGATCCTGAGATATATTCACCAATAGTCGCCTGCTTAACAGATGACTTAACGAAATGTGTATTTGTTTTACTATTTGATAGAGTGAACCTCAGTAATAGGGACTCACTAGATAGCTTAGTTTTGATCAGGAAAAAGAAAAAGAAAAGACAGAGGAAGTGAAAAGTCTAAAGCTCAAGGCAGTGAAGAGGTGTGGGCAACTTGGAGAAAATGGTCAAGGGCAAGCACAACACAATTAGTAAGTCGGGGTAGCAGTGAAACCCTCAAGATGGGAGAAGGTGGGAGAAGGAGGTAGAAAGAAAAATAGAACAGCACCAAACTCCATTTTAGACTAAAGGACAACCCCACTCAAACTGATTGATGGAGAGGAGCTAGAACAACTAGTAAGAGGGCAGAGAAAATGGGCACATGAGCCTCCTGACCTTACCTGTATTATAGAACACATACCATTCTCTGTTGAAATTGTCCATTTATTTGCCTGCACCAACCTTTAGATGGTGGGTTTTAGAAGACAGGAGCTCTGTGTCTATTTTATTTGTGTGGGACCAGAGCCTCATACAGTACCTAGCATGTAGCAGAGGTTCAAGTCATGTTCAGTGGATGAATGAATGAAATCAGTTTCCCTTCTTTCCTATTTCTCATATGTAAAATCTTTGTTATGAAAAATCAGATATACTTAATAAGTGAAGGAACGTCAGTTGTGAGTTCAGGATTCTAGGACCTTTTGATAAGTATAAACTGTGTCATTTATAGAAAAGCAAATATATTTCCCTAGAAATGTGGTAATGTCCAACATCTAACAAAAACTGTTTTGGTGATAATTATTATTATTTTAATGAGCATTTTACTAATTCTAGGGGTCTTTATTTATGGTTAAGCATGCTTCTTTACATATTCTATTTTTATATAAATCATTTATATCAAACTCTGTCCTGACATCTACTATATTATACTTCAATATACATAAAACAGATGTAGATGAAATATAGCTAATGATTCCAAAACAGTTCCTCTAGACATACTATATATTTTAAATTTAATTTCCTTCTTATGTACCAGGGGAGAAAGTATGAGTTTTTTTCCCATGCATCTCTCTTTCCTCATTATCAAAGTGTTCACACTGAATTATTTTTAAAAGGCAGCTTTTAGTATTCAATCAAATAATAAGGAGAACGTGTTCCTTCCCAGTGGTTTAATAATAATTCTTGCATCACCAACCCTGAATATTCATGTTATGGAAATGTGTCCTACTTCTATAGATTTCATCACTGTCAGCTGGTGCCACAGCAGAACACAGGAACAGTTAGTCAGTCTAAATACATTCAGGATTTCAGCAATTACCAAAATGTCTTCCCTGACTTACTATCAATAATTCAACTTTTGAGGAATATAATACTGAAACACAGGAGGCTAATCAATAAATATTCCGCTATTCTTTGGAAAATGGGGACCTAACTGCATAAAATTGTGATATCGCTTGACTCAAGGCTTACTTCAGCTATATCTGTATGACATAAAGATGACTGAGTGATTCAGTGGGTGAAATAAATCAATCAAGACAGGTTTTTTTGTCTTTAGATAAAGTGACTTATAGCATATTTATTTTTCCCCCATTTTGCCATTAAAACACAGCTTGTCAATGATCTGATATTCATCATCCTCATTCCTCAAAACATATATTAATCAGGCTTTACTCTCAATTCTGTTGACAGTATGACCTTGGGCTAGTCACTTATTCAGATTTAGTTTTTTCATCTGTAAAGTGAGGAAGTTGGATTGGGTTGGGGTCAACAAACTTCTCATAAACAAATAATAACTATTCTAGGCTTTGTGGGACATAGAGTCTCTGTTACAACTATTTAACTCTGCCATTTTAATGCAAAAGCAGCCACAGATAATATGTAAATGTATGTGCATTGGTGTTCCAATAAAATGTTAATTATAAAGACAGGCAGACAGCAAAACAAGGTTTGGCTTTGTACAGTAGCTTGCCAATCCCTTTCAAGTCTTTTACAAATCCATGATTCTATATGTTAGATACATACAAGGCGCCTTAACACCACAAGGGGAAATGAACTCATCTAGTCCCTCAGTGACTTAGAATTAAAGGAACCTAGAAATTCTCCATTACAGAAAAATTCCTTTGAAAAAAATCAAGTAGCCCTAAGTAAACCCGACTGATTAACAGACGGACAAAGATTCCTCAATTCTGGCTAGTCAGCACACATTTTATTGGTACCCAGGATATACAGACTCTATGAAATCCAGGCCAAGTCTCTAGGATGTTTCTGGATGAGGAGAGAACATGCTTACAAAAATGACAGGATTTCACTCCAGGTTTTGTTGCTATTGACTGCACTGAAGGAACTAATCAGCAGTAAAACAAGTATTAGGTCACACTGTAGTTTCAAACTTAGAGAAAAAAAGAGAACCATTTTTGCATCTCTGTGTAGAGTACCTGATATTTCATTGAGTAGCTTAGGTGGGAAAAAGTCTCAAAAGGCAAGGTCATAAGTTAATCCTTTGTGAATGTTTGTCTGTGAAGGTCTGCAGTTTCATCCTATTCCACCACCAGGAAATTCTACACACACACACACACACACACAAAGAAAGGACACAGCTTGACATTGCTAGTCTGTGGAGACCTAGTAGATAAACTATATGCTGAGAGATGATTCTGTCACATTCAAATAAGTTTTAAATGTTTATAGAAATATGATAACTGCCCAAGAAACATGTCCACAATGACAAAGAATCCAAGGATAATAAAAGAAAGGACAGAGTCCATTTGGTTTACAGCAGTGTTTCTTGATCTTGGCACTACTGATATTTGGACTGGATGATTCTTTGCTGCAGGGGGAAAGATAGCCTTTGCATTGTAGGATGCATGGGATATAGATGGAGTAAGAGCAACTCTTTTCCCTTCCCTCAGTCATAATGTTTCCTTACACTGACAGATGTCCTGGGCCAGGGGAGGAGAAGGCAAAGTCACACCTAGTTGATAATCTTGGATAACAGAAACTTAAGATACTGAATTTGCCATAAATCATCATCCATACTCCAGTAGTACCCCAGACCAAAACTGATAATCAGAAATATTTTATTACAATGAATTCCCAGGTGCTTTCTAACTAATTCTTTCTTCCTCCCAAAATATCACAGAATACCCAGACAACAATGAAGTGGAGAGGACATTATCTGGAGAAAAACACTATTGTCTTTGTCCTTTGTTCTTAGCATTATGTAACCCTTGCCCTAAGGCAGTGTTTCCATTTCTAAATTTTACACACATGGAAATCAACCCAATTCACTATGTATCCCACCTAACTCCTAGACTATTGTTCATGATTGCTTGCTCCAGTTACTGGTAAAAAGACCTACAGACTTTAGGCCAGAACTCAACAGCCTTGCATGGAAAGCCTGTATGATCTGGGTTCTTAAATCCCTGATCTCAAATTTTGTTCCAGAACTTGAATCTCTTTTAATTCCTGCAATACCTAAATCCCTGTCTGGCTTCCACAGTCTTTCTTAGGCAATACTGCCTATACTCTAGACCTCATTTCCGGGTCCCTCCTACCTGCTCTACACACTTCCCAACTACCATAAACTATTTGTTGAGACTTCACTGGGTCATTTCCTGCTGATATTTTCTCCTTTCTACCCTTGTGGGTAGAATCTTGTGGTTCTCCTCTGTCTCTGTGTTCCAATTATCTCTGTTTTGTAGGGTCTCACTGCTGGGTTCTGGCCATAAAATCAATCATCTACTTATTCATGTCAATGGAATAATAATCCTAGAGGAAAGAGGGGAAAAGCAGTTGTGTAGTTAATTCAAAGTCATCCCACCTTGAAAAGCTTCCTAGTGTAACTTGACAACCAGAATTCTGATCATTAAAAGAAAAATCATCACAGTATATACTGTTATAGATATGAGACTTTCCAACATCCTAAGGCATACAGAAGTTTCTACTGGTCTCTAATGTAAAAGAATAAAATAATAAAATCAGTAGGTTAAAATGAGCTACGAATAGTTCTTCCCTATATGGAAAATAAAAATAGTAGAGGAGCACCTGAGTAGCTCAGTTGGCTGAGTGTCTGACTCAATTTCAGCTCAGGTCGTGATGCCAAAGTGGTGGGGCTGAGCCCCATGTTGGGCTCCATGCTGAGTGTGGAGAATACTTAAGATTCTCTCTCTCTCTCTTCCCCTCTCCCCAACTCATGCTCCCTAACTCTCTCAAAAATAAAAAAGAAGTAGAGATAATAACAAGTGGAAACAAAACACAAGATATTAATTTTAAATCTTACACAAAATCCTATTTGACTCCAATCTGAGGGGCAATAATATTCATCCATGTTCAATTACAACTATAGGTATGTATATTAATGCACCCTTGCTTCACCAGTCACATGTCTAGGAAGAGTTTATTCTTCCTAGTGATAAAGATCACTAAGAAAGATTAAAGCACAGAAGTGATTTTTAGTTCACCTCTGAGGTGAAATTAAAAGAAAGTCTTCTTTCTTGCCTTGTGCTGCATACAATAAGGACCAATGAAAACTACTTGAATTATAAACATCCTAGACAGTGCAGCCATAACCACAGATGTGTAGAAACTCCAAAGGCTGGCAAAGAGAATATCATGGGCCAGGATCCCAGGGCATAGGGGGCTGGGGTGGCAGCTGAGACAGAGGGGGCTCACCCAGCTGGATGTAGAGAGTATGCAGGGTTGGCTGCTAATCAAATTATAATGACAGAGAGTATTTTCCCAATGCTCAGGGGAGGTTACTTCCACAGAGACATCTAGGATGGAATCCAGCAGTAGGTGGCAATGCTATTGTTCAAGGATGATCCACCTGGTTGGAAGCACAGCCTTAGCCAACAGGTCAAAGAGTGTAGATAGTGAACGGAATAAGAAATGTGAGAGTGACAAGTTCTAGAATGTCTGTCATGCCTCAGTCAAACATCATGGGTTCCAGATCAGGTCTTAATGGGAATAGAAGTATAAATTGACAATAAGGTTAGAAATCCAAGAAGTCAGTTTCTAGAATCCATCCACTGGAAAGGATGAAGTTCTAGCTGAGCGTTGCTCATTCATTCATTCATTTATCTAGTCCTTTGTTCAATAAAGGCATACTAATAACATCTTTAAAACAATGCTAGACACTGCTACTAGCCCTATGGATTCAATGGGGGGAAATAAGCATGGTCCTTGCCCTTACCTAAGAAGAGCTTTGCTAGAAATGTTTGGGGCTTAAGTAATAGTAAATATATAGGCTAAAAAAGTTTATCAAGATAAGGCCTGTAGACAGTAGGTGCTAGCTAGCAAGATTAAGCTGCCTCTTCCCCTGAAAAACACCTGCTCCAAGCCACAGACAGCCAAACTAGTAGCAAGAAAAGGAATGTGGTCCCCCTACCTTATAAACAATAAATGGAGGGGCACCTGGCTGGCTCATCAGTTAAGCATATAACTTCTGGTTTTGGCTCAAGTCATGATCTCACTGTTCCTGAGTTCATGTCCCACATTGGGATCTGTGCTGACAGTGCATAGCCTGCTTGGGATTCTCTCTCTCCCTCTCTTTCTGCCCCTCCCCTGCTCATGTTTTCGCTCGCTCTCTCTCTCTCTCTCTCTCTCTCAAAATAAATAAATAAACACATTTTTTAATTAAATAAAAAAATAAATGAAGGCCATGTTGATGATAATGAGTCATATAATTGTTTCAGGCTCTGACCAAGAGATTGAAATCAGATAGTTATTTAAACAGGAAGAAATTAATAAAAAGAGTTGTTAATTCAATAAAAGTCATTAATGAAGTACTAAAAAGATTTTTAAAAAAGAACTCTAGGGTATCATAGATACAGTAACTGTAAGACATAGCTGCTGTCCCTAACTTTGGAGCAACAAAGAAAATTTGGAATTATAAACAGTTAAAAGCCTGGAGGATAGACTTCATAGTGCTGAAATGGAGACTTCTGAGGAGGTAGGAATATTCAGAGGTGTGGGAAACCTGAGCTCAGAAGGAGGGGGAGTCACATGGGGCTGGGTCCCATGAAGGGTGGTGGAAGGGGGGAAGCTGATACTGGTCTGTAAGGGCTGGCTCTATGGCTATTGGGGAAAAGCTACAAACAGGACTCAGACTGCTGCTAGTGGGACTCACTGCTACTCCAGGGGAGAAGTGTTGCTGGGGTGTTACTCTGGGAAAAGAATGCCAACAGAAAGTAAGAAAGAAAAACAGAAAACAGCAGCAATGAGGAAGAAGCATGAACCATCTACACCCTCCTGCTTGCAATCTCTCTCTAGCACCCCCCACTGACAGAGTTTAACCAACTAACAAATCAGAAATATGATTTGTAGACACCCAGCCCAGTATCAAAAAACAAAATATGGAACAGTGGGTTTGAAGTTGAGAGATGACCGTTTAATAACCAGTCCAATCAACCTAGGGCAAGTTTTTTATGTTTTTGAGACACAGTTTGTCAAATTAGGGCACTAATGTCTCCCCCAAGAAGATATCTTGAGAATTAGACAAAATGTATATAAAACACTTTACACAGTGCTTGACAAAATGCATTATTTCACAATTAATGGTTTCCGCTCCTGATTCATCCTCCCAAGTACATCTGCCAACCCCAGTGCCTTCCTTAAACAACGACTCTGTAGAACTCCATGTGTGGCCTGATCTATTGCCAGAATATATCTCAGCAGGAAAAATCTATTTATAAGACCTCAACCAACAGGGAGCTCTAAGTTGGGTACCATATTTAGCTCTTATATTTTCATTTCCATTCCTTCTTGTCATCCTGAAAATCTGGCAAAAAAAAAAAATCACATACTTCCTTGTCCTTGCCACCATAAATTCAATAGGTCAGCTTTCCGTTAAGATACATTCTTAATACATTCAGTCTACTTCAAGAACAGTTCTAGAAAGATTTCAAACTTGATTCAACACATTTCACTCTAAAGAACAGTATTCAATACTGTGTGTCCTGAAAGGATCACAAGCCCAAAAAGCAAACACAGGAATCCACTACAATTTTTCTGATGTTCTCAACCCAGCAGCAGCATTCCAGACAAGAAACCTGAAGACTAGGAAGGAGAGCTATTGAAGGTAGAGCTGATGCTTTATGGAACATTTTGGAAGCAAAAGCCACCATGTTCATGAATGGTCCATAAAAACCAACTCTGATATAAATGAAAAATACAGCTCTTCTGCTATCTTGCCTGAAACCATGGGTTCTTAATAGTTCATTCCCTTCCTGATCCAAGGCTTATGTGGTTCTATCTTTATTAATTATAAGACCTTGGGAAATTTTCTTCAACTTCTAAGTCTCATTTAATTAAAATAGCATTCCAACCATTATCTTATAGGTCTGTTGTAGGAATTAGATGAAACAATACATGTTCAAGGCAAGATAGGAAACAAGGAGTGGCTGTTTAGTGGGTACATAGTATTAGTTTTGTAAGCTGAAAGATCCTGGAAATCTGTTGAACAGCAATGTAAACATATAAACTGTACATCTAAAATGGTCACAATTACAAATTTTATGTTCTGTGTTTTTTACCGCATTTAAAAAATGTTTATTAAATTAAGGTATGAATAAAGAGTTCCTATCACACACACACACACACACACACACACACACACACACACACACACAGAATATACATTCATCACTCATCACAATGCCTGGCACATCATAAGCATTCAAGTATCTATAAGGTTCTGTCTCTTTCCCCTTTGAGCCTTCCAATAGTCTCTTGACTTCAACCTGACCTGCATGAATTTCTAATTTCTCCCCCTCTGAACACTGTATAGGTTTATTTACATCCTGTCCATTGCTGTTCCTTAACAGTTCAGGGTGGGCATGCTTTATCCTGCCAAGTAGATTGTCAGCTCCTGCAGAAAGGGATCATCTTTTATAGTTCTTCTATGTTCCCCTCCATGTCCAATGTAATTTTTGCATTAACTGCTGACTGAAGGTCTACTTAAAGTGAGATGGACCCTCCCAGAGCCAAAACATTTCAGTTATCCTTGCCTGCTCTTGGGCTTCCACTCATCATTATCAATCCACATTTATTGATTGATCTGTTAGTTTATATCAGGAAAAGTGTGCAAGAGCAATGAACAGGGAAGATAGAAAGAAAATAAAAAGATATATAATACATGATTATTGTCCTCAAAAGTCTTATCACCTATTTTCACAGACAAAGCAAACAAAATGATATTGGTTAAACTGCAAGGAAAAATGCTAAACGTCCACTAAATATTAACAGACAATACAGGAATTCAGCAAGCCATGGAGACTTCAGGGGAAATTCAACAGGAGATTAGTTTTTTTTAAAAATCAAGTACTAGAGTGTATATTCTTCAGAGTTAAGATGATTCTCCAAGGGGTACAAAGTGCATTTGCCTACTAACTCTGACTTTGAAATAAAATTACTATATATTTTCAGGCAAATAATAGTAACAACAACAATACCTACATGCTCTAATACTCCAGTACTAGACATACTTAACATATTACCGCTAATCCTAAAGGCAAAGGGTGCATAATCCCTATTTATTCATATAAAAATGGTGTGAAAGAAATTAGGTTACTTGCCTGTTGATGTAGAGAAAGTAAGTACTGTATGTGAACAGATCTATCTGTCTGATGCCAAAGCATGAATTCTTCCCACAATGGAATGTTCTCATGCCATCATCAAACATTTATTGAGAGTTTACTCTGGACAAGCATTATGCTAAAAATATTAAATTAAATAAAACATGATTTCTTCCTTCAAGGGACTCACAGCCTGGTGAGAAGGAAGTTACATAAAGAGACCATCCATACAAAATGTGCTGAGTCCAAGAACAGAGATACACAAAAAGTTATGGAGCATGTAGGAAGAAAACCTAATCCATCCTGGGAAATCCCAAAAGGTTTCCTGGAGGAATAGAATTCTTTAAGTCTTAAGGAATAAAATAAATAATAACTTACATCTGTGTACTTGCTAGGCAGATACTATTATTAGCCCTGATTTACAGATGAGCACAGAAAGGTGAACAACTTGCTCAAGCTTCAAGAGTTTATAAATAGGTGGCAGAAACAGGATATGAATCTGTTCTCTCATAATCTCTATAATTTGCTGCAGAAAAGTGAAGTGAAGAAGAGCAAGGCAAAGGCAAGAAACTGTACCGTATGGGACAATATAAAAAGTATAATATGGCTAGAGCAGGAAATAACAAGAGGAAATTAGAGAGTTATGGGCCAGATCACAAAAGATCTTGTGTAGCATTCTAAGGATCTTACAACTTATCCTATAAACTATGGAGACATATTGAAGATATGTAGATTAATAAATGATTATGTCAGCTATTTGAAGGATGGATGTGGATTAAAACAAATGGGAAAGGGGTCCATTAGGAGACAGTTGTCAGTGTTGTTTTTGTTGTTGTTGCTATTGTGGTAAAACACACACACACATAACATAAATTTACCCTCCTAAAAATTTTTAAGTGTACAGTACAGTAAGGAGACAGTTTTAATATTCAACAAAGAGAAGTTGAGAGCCTATACTTGGGTAGAGAGAACGAGATGGAAAACTTGGAAATAATACATGTCTAGATAGCAGAAGAGGCAGAACTTGGTGATGAACTTATGATGTACCTATCTCCCTACTCATCAGACTTTCCTGTTTTAAATAATCTATCCAGGAAAAACAGAAAACATAAATGTATACATTTGTCATTTTGGAATTGGCTAGGCATGGTGCTAGGCACAGGAGCATTACAAATGAGTAAGACACACTTCTCCTCCTAGAAGGGCTTATGTTCTGGAGTGGAGGTAGAGAAGAAGGACGAGTGCAATAAGGGATTACGTGGTTATAAAAGAAACAGGTAGAACACTTATTCGGGATCCAAGGCTGGAATGATTAGCCCTAACCAGGGGAGATCAGAGAAGGGCTGAAGGAGGATATGCCTCAAATTGAATCTGAACAGATACTTTCCAGTGAATCACACACACATTACTTGAGGTGATTGTTTCCCCAGTGCAAAGTGGCAGGAATACAGCTATACAAATAGTTTCGATGTGTAAGTGAGGAGGGACAAGATAAATATGCAGACTCCTGAAGGCATTAAAAGTAGAAAAAGGATTTATTAGCTGCTGGTTCCTCCATTAAAATACCTAAGTACAAAAAAGCAATTGGGGTCACAGAAGGATGAAGGTAGGAAACAAGATAGCAATCTACAATAAAACTATAAGAAGTGCTGTGGTTTTATAGCACCATCTGTAGCCACGTCATCACACCCCATGTAGCACCACCTAAGGCACAGAACTGATGCTCATTATGCTTGAAGAAGTGTATTCATATTTTAGGAGTCTATTAGTTCTACCCTAGACTCGCATTTCCTATAGTAATATCCTATAGGATATCATCGTGAGAATCACAGTTAGGGGTCTGTGCATCAGGCACTTCCTACTGCTCTTCTAAAGGATTTTAAATTGCCTCATAATATCTTATGTTTGGAAGCCTCACTACCTCAGTCACAAGTATCGATATTTGTAAGTGAAAGTACATTTTTTACCAATGTGTTTATATAGACATTATTTTTTCCTAAATGTAATGCCTAATGTCTGAAGGACAATATTATTTATAAATATGAACCCTCAGACTTGAAAAAATAACATCTTTGTTTAACCTGTTTAGTATATAACATATACATATTACTAACACTTCTACACTCAAGAATCTTCCTGGAAATGGTTATTTATTACCTTCCAAAGTCAAATTTTTACTTCTGTCCCTAACAATCAATTTAAGAAAAAGGGAAATTCTGTTACTAAAACTGATTATAGACTTTCTAGATCATTAAACATACTGTCTCCAATACAGCAGCAGAGGCTATAAATCTAGTTCTTTGACTGAATAATCTCTAATTTCTTTATAATGAGGCTTAAAAGTGTTTTTCCCTTAGAAAAATAAAATTATTTAGTTGAAAAAATATTTAATAAATTTATTTTAATTAGGTGTATACATTAATCATGAAATTGTACAGAATAATTATAATGACATTTCTCTACTTATTATAATGAAACTTGTAGTGAGAATGGTTTGAATATAAAGAGATAAGAGAGAATATGCAAGTCAGTATTATTTGGGGTAATTTTAAAATGATTTAATAAAGATTGCATCTCCTAGAATAAAATAATTCATTATATGAAGGTTACTTATTTGGAGCTGGGAACCAAAAACTCTTAACTTTCGCCATCAGCCATGACGCTTCCAATCCCCACATCCAGAAGTATCAAAATCTCTGATAACATGCCAGGATGAAGATAGATGGCTAGAACTTTAACATATTTAATACCTGCAAAATATGACATCAAAAGACAGTGGGCTAAGGTCTAAAACAATTCCTGCCTTTTCACACATAATAGCATGTTTATTCATCCCATTGTACCTCTCCAGTTGCTCATAGAGAAAACAAAGTGTCTGAAGTTTCACCTGGGAAAAGATGACTCACCGCGAAACTTTTTGAGTAGCTTATGAGGGTTCACAATGCTTTTGGACTGCTACTTGTGATTTACGTGTGGGGACAGTAGTCAGTATGAAATGAGGCAAAACAGCTTAAAAAACTAGTCATATATTGAAATGACAATGTATAATAAACCTTTACAAAAACATGTTAACATATGATATACATGTTCCAAGTAATGTAAATACAAAAGAAAAGGCCTTTAGTACCATTTGACTAGTTTCAACACTTGAAAAATACAAATTAATGATCTCGTAAATGTTTCAAGAGTGAAAATACTGCTTTCTCCCCAACACAGGAAAGAAATCATTTCTGGTTATAAATTCTACCAGATATTTTAGTGGTGGTGCTATTTCTATTGCTTTTAAAAACGTATTTTTAATTCTCCTACAGATCTCCTTGATCATACACAAAGAAATCAGAAAACTCCCAACTATCATCAATAACTCTCAAAATAGGTGATACTATTTCCGTTGCTAAAAGTATTTGAAATGCATACCAATATACCCAAAATTCAACTGTTTCCTACAATGTCTTCTCACCAAACTGAGGTGTTTTCACAAAGGAACTGGATTCAAGAAACAGAAGAAGACAAAGAGAAGTAGAACTGCTTTCTCTCTGTCATGCAGACTGATCACTACTGGTAGCAATGATAATACTAATATAATAGCCATACTAATTTAATGTTATTTAAGTACCTCAAACTGACATCTAATGAAATAAAGCTTTTTTCCTTATAAATTCTAATTAAGTCCCTTCCTTCCTTCCTTTCTCTCTCACACTCTCCCTTTCTCCAGCTCTCCATCTAGTCTTGTCTTTTGCCCAATAGTAAAAATGGGTGCTAATATGTCTACATGTACTTCAATCCCAACCTCAGGCTGCATTAGAATACCAATGGATTGTACAAAGAATAAACCTGTCACCTCTCCACCCCCCCTACAACCAGGAAGAAAAAAAATCCATTTCTTCTCTAAGTGCCTGTATCAAAAATTTTTATTTTTTTAATTTTTTTATTTTATTTTATTTTATTTTATTTTAATTTGTATTATTTTTTCAGTAACATTTATTTATTTATTTATTTATTCTTTTTTTAATATAACACAATTTATTTTTTTAACATATGCAATTATTTTCCATCATTTACAATATAGTAGTTACAATGACACTCCAAACAGAAAAGCAAAGTAAAAAATCAAAACACCAACTTCTATTTCATGTAATTAGACTTATACAGAAATTAGAAGGTTAAGTAACAACTAGTTAATCCCCTAATTTCACAGCTATCTGAAGTGGCAATCGTTATATAGCAGCTTATCTATGATACATTCAAGATA
>NC_043701.1:35656508-35660022 GCF_006229205.1 Suricata suricatta
CTCAAAGTCATGCCTACTGCACCTCTAAACATTTCATTAAATCCAATTATACAGCAAACACTCCCAAAATAAACTTAGATTGTATTGCAGTTTCACTTAACAGTATATAAAATGCTGTGTTGTGACAGGTATCAACTGCATCAAAAATTTAAGCAGGTAACCTTTGCTTTTCATCTTCCCACATCTAGCAACTTGTCAAAACTCAACGTTCTTGCTAAAATCCTCTCAAATCTGTTCACTCCCCACCATCTCCCTGTGTCTGCACAATCTGGGCCCTCACAGTCTCTTCCTTGTCTCTTCAGGGGTCAACATGCCTTCACTCTGGGCCCCTCTAACCGTTCTCCATATCGCAGCTAGAGTAATCAGTCTAAAATGCAAATCTGGTCAAGGTACTACTCTGCTTAAGATACTTCAATGGCTCCTCATGTTCTTCAGATAAAGCCTTGTATGCTCATAATACATGTTTTTATAATCACACCTCTGTTTATCTCTGAACCTCCTTTCTCCTTAATGATTCTTACAAAAATGCCTGTGTTTTAGCCATCATGAACTACAGACAAATTTTGAGGCTTTTGCACCCCTTGCACCTCTTAACTAGAAAACCCTCCCTGTCATATCCCTGCCTTTAACATAACTGATTTTGAATCAATTTAAAGAATTCATCTCAGATGTTAATTCCTCCAGGATACCTTCTATCCTACCCACTTGATGTTCCCATAGAAACTGACTGTCACCAAAGTAGGTGTTTACTTTTAGCTTCCCCCAAAGCTCAGTAAGTATTTGTTGCAAAAATATGAAGAAGTTCAAGTCATTTTGCTGCACAACTAGTTTGACTATATAGTATATGTGTATGCAGACCCAAGAAAACAATGAATGAAGCTGCTCAACTTTGCATTCTATATTCAAATATTTGGAGATACGTACACCCAGACCATTTTAACTCTATGCTATTAAAGGCGGAGAGGAACCCTGATATCATCAAATCCATATGGGTTTATATTTCTAGAAAACCAAGGCTTGAGTTTGCTAGGAGATCTCTCCAGTTTTATTAATATAAAAGTCAATCTTTATTGTTCCAGAATCATCCCAGTGACACATAATTGTCTGAAAGCTGATCAACTGCTTCCTTCTCACAGCAGTTAGGAACTACCTGGTTAAGAGAGGGTAGAGATTCAACCAGCAATAACACGCTTCTTGTTATCCAAAGCTAAACAAGTGTGATAACCAGAAGCAAACTCAATCAAAAGAAATACCACTTTCTCAATGATTAACATGAGACCAGTTATCTAACAAAAATATTTTTTTCACACTTAAAAATAAGCTTTATTTTAGAACAAAAAGATTAGAACCCATTTAAGGTGACTCAAAACTTAGAAGTTCATAATGTTAAAGCTGAATTCTGTGATAAGCAGTTGGCATCAAGATTAGGTATTTTTCCAATTTACAACAACCTCTTGGATAAGAAATCCAAGGTTCAACTCTCAAACACAATATCTAAGCTTTGGTTTTGAGTGTGAAAAATAGGAAGGGGGTTATGTGTGAATATTCTCTGCTTGCCCTGATGGTTCATAGATAACAGGTCTGGTAAGCACACTTAATGTTGCCAGTAGCAGAGGCCATAATCCACAAAAACTCACTTTCTCTGCCAAGCTGCTATTCTGTATTCTGTATGGCTGAGCGTAGAATACTATGCTACCTTATAAAGTGTAGTGGCTACTGGATGTTCCTCCCAGACTCCCTCCTCAGAGTAAAGCATTCTTCCCTCAACTGTCAGAGATAACGTCTGCTGACAGTTCATAGTTGTGTCTCTTGGACACAAGGAACCACCTCAACTTAAGGTTAAGGCCCTTCCATGGGAGAGCCGACAGTCAACAACCAATTCATACAGAGGAACAAAGGCTCCTCTGCTTCAATTTGGAACAACTTTGAAAGGACATCCCAGCTCCAGAGCTCCCTACAGGTTCCACTGATGCTTCTGTTGCATTATATGCCAGCTTCTCCCTCTTCCCAATTCTCTTTCTCATTTCCTTTCAGGTGTATTTATGGAGATCAGTTCTCAAAAAACCTTTTATATATATCTCTTCATCTCAGAATCTATTTCCAAGGCAACCTAATCTAAGACTCATGAATACTTGCATAATGCAAATACAGCAGTATACAGTAGTTTTGCTGACTTCATCATAACTCTGCCTTGGTCTTCCATTAGAGATATGAATCTATTAATTGAGGCAGAAGCAAGATCTGGAACTTAATCTATCCCAACTGACTCCAGTTGCCTTTTAATTGTGACAAAATTTAGAAACGAACTCACTGGTATTAAAAGTTACCTAGTTTCTACCATTTATCCTGAACAATTTTCAATGTTTGGCAAAAGTCATTGGGTAATTTTATCATCACCCAATTTTAAGAACAGTAATATTCTAGTAAAATTCTAGTTGAAAGAGCACAAATAGAAAAGAATAAAAATGATTGGTCCAAAACACTATGTTCTCAAAGATATGGGAAATGTGTTTTATTGGACTTATAAAGACTCAGGTCTTTTCTGATAAAAATGAAAATTAGAATAGCATTTATTTCTCATGTTCTCAATCTTTTATTTATGTTTTTCTTTTCTTTTCATTATCCTTCTTTTTATTGAACTATTGCTTACAGTGAAGAGCACAAATTGTAAGTGTGCAGCTAACTTAATTTTTAAATAATTATGTATACACTCATGTAATGGTGTAACAATTACCCAAACATGCATTAGTTCAATCAGAACTCTATTACTATAGATTAGTTTGCATTTTATATAACTTCATATAAATGGAATCACATGGTATGTACTTATTTTTGTCTTCTTTCACTTTTGAGATCAATTCTTGTTGTGTATATTAATATTTCATTATTTTTTATTAATAAATAGTATTCCATGGTATGGACATACCACAATTTGCTTGGTAGACACTTGAGTTCATGGTTTCCAGCTTGGGACTATTACATATTAGTCTTCTATGATCATTTCTATGTAAGTTGTTTTATGGACATATGTTTTCATTTTTCTTGGATAAAGATCTAGGAGTAGAATATCTGTGTCATATGGTGTATATAGCAGAATATTTACTATTGAAGCTTGAAAAGATGTGAGTTCTTTGTGTGCAACCTTTCATTTATGCATGTGAGAGGGTTATCATTTTTTTAAATATTTTTACATTGTAGTACTTGTTTTGCTTGTTGGTGGTATTTGCTTATTTAATACATTCTGTCAAGGACAGAAATTACATGCTGTCCCCCCCCCCAGGGAGTGTGTCTTGGGTTTTTCCCTTATTATTTTCTTTACTTTTTTTTTCTTTCCTCCTTTTTTTATGGTGGTGGGGGTGGTTATGTTTAATTGAAGTTGCTTTTACAGCACCAAAGACTTAATTATCCATTTTCTATATAAAAAGTAGCTACTTTTTTGCATGAACCTCAAGTATACTGTAGTATAGAGGTGGAATTTAAGGAAAGGTATTAAGCAGGCTGTGTTTTAGCTTAT
>NC_043701.1:35660122-35666162 GCF_006229205.1 Suricata suricatta
AAAAAAATTATATTAAAAAAAGAACAACTACTTTGGAAACATTTGGCAATATCTTAAAAAGTTGGGCACATATACACTCAATCAATCTTTTAAAATATCCTTATGAGGGGAGCCTGGGTAGCTCAGTCAGTTGAGCATCCAACTCTTGATATCAGCTCAGTTCATGATCCCAGGGTCAAGAGATTAAGCCGCACTTTGGATTCCTTACTGAACATAGAGCCTGCTTAAGATTCTCTCTCTCTCTCTCTCTCTCTCTCTCTCTCTCTCTCTCTCTCTTTGCCCCTCTCTCCCACTTGCACTCTCTCTCTAAAATTAAAAATAAAATAAAATAAAGCAAAACAAAACACAACCATATCAAATAAAATAAAATAAAATAAAATAAAATAATCTCCTTTTGAAATGAATGAAAGATTGCAATTGTATCAAATGACTCTTTTATCCCATCCACTTCTCAATCCCAATGATATTAAAAGATTCTAGGTTTGGAGGACTTTGTCTTTTTGAGTTTTGTTGTTGTTTTGGTACTAGCATTTTGAAGAGTAGAAATTAAATCACCTGGTCCACCTAACAGCAGTCTCATTTCTCTCTGATTTAAGCTTCACTTCCCGAGCACACAGACACAAAGAAAACTCCTAAATAGATCAAGGTACAATAGCAAACAGATACAGATGCACCATCCCTTTAAGAAAATACAACTTTTATATATATGGTCAGAGTTTGTCACACAGTAAAGGCAACTTGCCCACAAAAATGACCCTTGTCATTAATAGAAACTTTTCCAAAGAAGACATCCAGATGGCCAACAGACACATGAAAAGATGCTCAACGTCACTCAAAATCAGGGAAATACAAACTGAGATACTACCACACACCAGTCAGAGTGCCTAAAATGAACAAATCAGGAATCTAGAGATGCTAGCAAGGATGTGGAGAAATGGGAACCCTCTTGCACTGTCGGTAGGGATGCAAACTGGTGAGCCACTCTGGAAAACAGTGTGGAGGTTCCTCAAAAAATTAAAAATTGAACTACCCTACAACCCAGCAATAGCACTGCTAGGAATTTACCCAAGGGATACAGGAATGCTGATTCATAGGGGCACATGTACCCCTATGTTTATAGCAGCACTTTCTATAATAGCCAAAGTATGGAAAGAGCCTAAATGTCCATCAACCGATGAATGGATAAAGAAGATGTGGTGGTGTGGGGGGGGGGGGGGTGTGTATCACACCCACCCACCCACACACATACACACAATGAAATATTACTTGGCAATGAGAAAGAATGTAATCATGCCATTTGCAGGAACGTGGATGGAACTGGAAGGTATTATGCTAAGTGAAATAAGTCAGTCAGGGAAAGACAGATAGCATACGTTTTCACTCATATGTGGATCTTGAGAAACTTAACAGAAGACCATGGGGGAAGGGAAGGGGCAAAAATAGTTACAAATAGAGAAGGAGGGAGGCAAACCATAAGAGACTCTTAAATACAAAGAACAAACTGAGGGTTGAGGGAGTGAGGGAGAAAGAGAGTGGGTGATGGGCATTGAGGAGAGCACTTGTTGGGATGAGCACTAGGTGCTATATATAAGTGATGAACCACAGGAATCTACCCCAAAAACCAAGAGCACACATTACTCACTGTATGTTGGCCAATTTGACAATAAATTATTTTTAAGAAAATGAAACTTCTGTTTACTTAAGTAGAAATTTCAGTCAAGTACAGAAAAATCACTAACTTGACAGTGATTTCCTATAACTGAATGACAAAGCCCTGCTCTTGTTATGGAAAGGAACAGATGCAAATGGGGGCAGAGACTCATTCTTTTCATGTTTTCTGGAAAAAGTAAAATGATATTATGTCTTTTCCTTTCACTTTCACTTCTAGTGAATCAAATCTAGATCAATGTTTCCAAATTTTTACACCACACACCTAATGAGTACAAATATTTTGAATATTCACATATATGTACATAAAACATACCAATTATGTCCATGTATTACTGTGCTAGTAGATACATTTCAAAACATAAAACAGTAGAAATGTTTTAAAAATAAAAAAATAAATAATGTAAACTTTATGTAACTTTGGTTTGTTAACTAATGGCCCAAAATTCTTTCTTCACATTAAAATATTCTTATTAATAATTTTAATAGAGATTGATACAAACATACATCATTTCTTTTGATATTTGCTTAACATTTATTGATGCTGTGAATCAAAAGTCTAGTTCTGAATTCAGTTATGGTTGTCATAAGCTAACAAAGAAAATGCTGCTCAAAGATAAACAGATCCAAACAAATAAAGCTGTTTGAAGATCCAAACATTACCGGCTGCATTTATTAAATCATGATATTCATCTTACAATCATATGAGTGATTAGTATTATATTCAGTCCATAGTTTTTGGTTAGAATCTTTGAAGTTTAATTAAGCTAAAACTGGGTAGTACCATATGTTTATGCACTTAACCAGATACACAGAAACACTAAAATAAGTTGTTATATGTTGAAAGTCACCTCATAAATATGGGCACTGTGGTGGGCTCCCACTCTTCCCTAGAATAGCCAACGGACTCTTCAGAGCACATGACTGACATGTGGGCACTACTGGGCACCAGTGTAAAACCACATTGTAAACTTTAGTAAATTTGTATTTCTTATTATATAGGGGGAAATAATTATAGAAAGAATTTGAATATTTTGTTACCAAAATCTCAAGCAATCCAGCGAGAAAATCTCTGACCCAGACAACAGATTCCAAGGAATTGTTTAGAAAATATAATACCACAAGTTTAACCTGTATCTTTTTTATCAGGTTTTGCTTCCCTGAGTAGCTACCTATCTAGGCAGTATAATAAACAGTGTTAACATGTTTCCAGTTCTATACACTGCACATATTTTGGTACCCACATACTCAAAAGTCAAATAGACTTTTATGTTCAATGTTTAAGGTATTAACTCACTCAGAAATTAAATAAAAAGTTAATTTCCCAGAAAAGCACAGTATGAAATTTAGAACAATAATAAATATGAAGACTTACTTTGGTCTAAGACTTAATTACCCAGAAATGTACAGTGCAATGACTTGATTTTCACAAATCCATTAAGACCATTCCAACTGATGGCAGGAAGCATTTTGAAGGTATTTCATAACAAATTCATCTTCAGGAGACATCACAAAAGCTTGACTAGTTTATAATTGATCCTTAAACTATATACTTTTGTTACTCTAAATAAAATATACAGAACTATTTTTCATCTGTTCACTTCAGCCTACATGATAGCTTATGAAATAGTATAAGTTCTATGTATTTATAAATATTAAGAAGTTATTTAAAAGGTTTCCTTTTCTGAAATTAAAAAAAAGCCCATTATTTCCTTCCAATTTGAAAGAAAGAAAGAAATACTAAGAATAATGCTTTCAGAAAGATAAATAGCAGTGCCCCAAAGACTTGAAATGAACTCTTAAAATAAACACCAGACTACTACCATAAGACCTTGGGGTTCTGAAAGGAGGAGATAAGAGAATCAGAGAATGTCAAGTTCAGAGAAAACCTTCAAGGACATCTACTAAGCCAATCATCCTTTTGAAGTCTGATTCCTCTCTACAACATTATACCAAGTATTCATTAAGCCAACCTATTCTGATCAAGAGCTCACTGCTCACCAACAAAGCCAATTCCCTCTTAGAACATTAGAAAGCTTTTCCTTATATTGTTCTAAAACATGCTTCTGTATCACTCTCAACCACTGGCCAACCTGCACAAGTCCAGTTCTTTCCTTTCTAGTACCTCTCCTATGAAATGAATCATCAAAAATACAAGTTAGTCTCATGGAGTCTTCTCATTTACATCCATAGTCTTTCAACTATGTTCTTCAACTAATGATTCTAGCCTTATCAGAGTCCTGGTTAATATCCAGTTTGTTAATATTTCTCAAGAAGTAGAGAACCCATAAAAGAACATCATATTGCTAGGTATGATCCAAACTAGAAAGAGCAAAGCAGAACTTACCTTTCCCACTCTAGGTACTACACATCTATTCCTGCAACCCAAGATTACACTCACTGTTTTCATTGCTATGTCACACATGTTGATTCAAACTGGGCTTTATGTAGACTAAAACTATAAAGTCTTAGTTGTTAATTTACTCAATAAATATCTATGAAATGCTGCTACACAAATACTATAATATTAGAGACAGTAAAAGAAATCAGTGAGATATAACTGAAACACCTGAGACCAGGGGCCCAAGCCCCAGTTTATCCAGCTATAGCTGTGTGGCAAGAACACTTGTTAGACCTACTCAATTTTCATAATAGAATAACTATCTTGCTTGCTGGTCTCAGTTCCAAAGCATATGGATGGGAATTTGCCAGCAATTTAGAATATCAGCCCTCCAGGTTACCTAGCTCCCTTCCAAGTACCTACTGAGAGAAGAAATGTTTAGGAAAAATAGGTCCAAGACCTTACAAACTCAATCCTTGGTTAATGTTGAATCACAAGAATGCTACATATTAAGAAGCCATCAAAAAAAATCTTTCTAATCACTTTCAGTGAGTTGCATTTAATTTTTGTCCTAATCTTTAACAGAAGATTGTTGTAATAAGTAATCATGTTTCTTCTTATGTTTTAAACTGCATGGGTATGTTTTAAAACTGAGGATATTGTCCATTTTATTATTCAGAGTCCCTGTTACTCTTGGTTTTCTCTGAGGAATGGGATGCCTCTACATTGTGAAGGTAGAAATTATAGAATATATATACATTTTTAAAAATAAGTAAGTTTTAGAGAAATATAACTCTCTGAGAAATAATGAGAAAAATGCCATTTAATAGATGCACAATAGCAAGAAATACTTGTATTTTCCATTTCATCAATAACTGATAAGGGTCCATCAGAGAAAGACAGACAATTCTACCTGGGTCTTATTAAATATTTATTGTTAATTAAGTTAAAGATCATTATTCAATTGCCCTTGTTTCCTCTTACCAAATAATCAGCCTCAGTAACATTTTCCCCAATGATAAAGATTCTAAGATCAGGTAAACCTAAGAACTACCTGGAGAACTTGTTTTAGAAATTTGAATTTTTAAATAAACTACCCATGTATTGGGAAGTGGACCACAGAACATACACTGAGAATACTCTTCCAGAACTGATTTTTGGATCACTTTAATTAACTCTGCCACTCACCCCTGAACTCTCTGCTGTCTCTGTAGATCCCTTTTAAAGCCTGGTGACCAAGGTAATTAGAGTATTCTCACCAAGGCTCCTATTAAAGTGCAGCAGATAAAAAGATTCAGTCTTTGCTCTTATATAGCATACACATTCACTTTTATACATCCTAGCATTGACAGGCATGCTCGCAAAGGTAGTGCTTCACTATGACTGTCATATTGAGGTCAACTACTTATTTTGACTCTCTTGAGAAATGAGAGTTTAAAACGCATGAAAACAGGTCCGAATCAAAATCAAACTGAACTGTGAATAGCACTGTATGGGACTTCAATTGGGTTGTAATCATTTTTAAATAATTTATTCTATCTTTAAAATAAAGAATTTTCCTTTGAAGGAAAAATCTGCCAACTTTCTTGAGTAAAATCATTCTTCCAGAGAGTAAAATCATTGTCATAATTTTTTATGAATAACATTAATTCTAATAATACCACTCTTAGACTATCTATAGACAAGTACCCAGTTGGCATAATGGACTGATAGAACATATTTATAAACAATCAAAATATCATAGGCAAGAGTAAAGAAACTTTATTGTTGCTCTCCAGCTCACCATTTCATAGATAAATAAATCATTCTGTGACACAGCAACTGATGTTATACTATAAAATTTTGTACCTGGACCATCTATATGATTTAGCAATAGAAATAGATTTTATTTTTTTATCAAGATTTTTTTAATTTTTTTTCCATAATATTTTATCGCCAAATTGTTTTCCATATAACACCCAGTGCTCTTCCCCTTAAGTGCCCTCCACCATCACCACCACCTCTTTTCCCCCCTCCCCCTTCCCCTTCAAC
>NC_043701.1:35666662-35673580 GCF_006229205.1 Suricata suricatta
AGGAATAAACCTAACCAAAGAGGTGAAAGATCTATACTTTGAAAACTATAAAACACTGATGACAGAAATTAAAGACAATACAAAAAAAGAGAGAAACACCCCATGCTCATGAATTGAATGTTAAAGTGAATTAACACTGCTGAAGTGTTCATACTACACAAAGCAACCTATACATTTAATAGAGTCTCCATCAAAATATCAATAGCATTTTTCACAGAACTAACCCTAAAAATTGCATGGAACCACAAAAGACCCCAAATAGCCAGAGCAATCTTGAAAAAGAAAAGCAAAACTGGAGGAAAATCCACAATTTTGGATTTTAAGTTATATTACAAATCTATAGTGATCAAAACAGTATGGTACTGGCATAAAAATAGACACACAGATCAATAGAATAGAACAGAAAATCCAGAAATGAGCCCACAATTATACTGCCAATTAACCTTTGACAGATCAGAAAAGAATATTCAATAGGAAAAAGACAGTCTCTTCAACAAATGGTGTTGGGAAAACTGGACAGCTACCTGCAAGAGAATGAAACTGGACTACTTTGTTACACCATACACAAAAATAAATTCAAAATGGATTAAAGACCTAAATGGAGACAGGAAACCATCAAAATCCATTTTTTTTCTAGCTAGGTCCCCTGAGGCAAAGGAAACAAATGCAAAGTAAACTATTGAGATTACATCAAAATGAAAAGCTTCTACACAGGAAAAGAAACAATCAGTAAAACAAGGTAACCTACAGAATAGGAAAAGATGTTTGCAAATTCCATATCCAATAAAGGGTTAGTATTCAAAATACATGAAGAACTGCTACAACTCACCCCCCCAAAAAAATAATCCAATTAAAAAATGGGCAGGAGACATGAGCAGACATTTCTCCAAAACAGACGTACAGATGATCAACAAACACATGAAAAGATGTGCATCATCATTTATCATAAAGGAAATGCAAATCAAAACTGTAACGAGATACCACCTCACACCTCTCAGAATGCCTAAAATCAACAACATAACAGGTGTTGGTAAGGATGTGGATGTTGGTATAGCCACTGTGGAAAACAGTAGGGGGGTTCCACAAAGAGTTAAACATAAGGGGCACCTGGGTGGCTCAGCTGGTTGAGCGTCAGGCTCAGGTCATGATTTCATGGTTCATGGGTTCAAGTCCCGCATCAGGCTCTGTGCTGACAGCTCAGAGCCCAGAATCTGCTTAAGATTCTGTGTTTCCCTCTCTCTCTGACCCTCCCCTGCTCATGCTGTCTCTCTCTCTCTCTCTCTCTCTCTCTCTCTGCCTCTCAAAACTAAATAAAAAACATTAGAGAAAAGAATTTAAAAAAAAGAGTTAAAAATAGAACTATCTTACAATCCAGCAATCTTACTAGTGGGTATTTATCTAAAGAATACAAAAACACTAATTCAAAGGAATACATGCACCCCTAGGTTTATAGCAGCATTATTTACAATAGCCAGACATGCAAGCAACCCAAGTGTCCACTGATGGATTGACGATGAATGGATAAAGAAGTGGATACACCACTGTATATACCATATACGACAGAATATTACTCAGGCATAAAGAAAAGAATAAAATCTTGTCATTTGCAACAACATGGATGGTGCTAGAGTAATGTTAAGTGAAAAAAGACTGTCAGAGAAAGACAAATACCATATGATTTCATTCATACGTGGAATTTAAGAAACATTACAAAACAAAAAAAATTAGCAAAGTGGAAAAGAGAGACAGACAAACTAAGAAACAGATTCTTTTTTTTTTTTTAACTTACAACATAATGGGTTTATATTTAATATAGTACTTCTCACCATGGAGATGTTACTCAGTTAATATAAAGGTTCTTTTTAACATTATATCTCTTCTCCATTTAAATGTCCATATAAAGTGTTTTTTTACATTATATATTCTCTCCATTTTAACATTAATACACTGAGTACATTTTTCTTACCTCCCCCCAACCAAAGAAATAAAAATTTTAATTTCTGAATGTATTTGATATCTAAGTGTAATATTAACTTGGGAGATAACAAAACAAAAATCTAATAAAAATATGGAGAAAAGACTCCTCAGTTTTGCAGGAGGCAGTGGTAATTTCCTAGGATTCTGGATAAGGGCTTCCTTCTTCCTATTTCATGTGCTTTGAGAATTCCAAAACTTTGAAATATGTAAATTTCAGTCATCTGACTTCTTTGAGCCTGTTTCTAATATATACGAATTATAGACTGCTTTATTTCAGCACATTATTTGTTGTGAACCCCCCCCTCCATTTAACATATATCAGTTTGTTCCCATTTACAGGGGGACAAAAATGTGAAAATACCCTATTTCCTGGGAACTTTCAGACACTAAAGATCAATTTCTAGCCTCAATAATTCACAAAGGTTTTCTGGGCAAGGTCTGATTTAGAAGGCCCATCTGTAAAATCACATCTGTCCATTTCTCTTTCGTGCATATACCCCCAAACAAGCACAAATGCCTGTAATGCTGAGTGCCACACCTAGCAAGAGAGCGATTGCATCTCCAGCTTCTACTGCTTCAACAGGCAGCACCAAGAGCAGTGAAATGAGGACCAAGAACAACTGTGCTGAAACTGAAGCCATGATGTTGGAATCTTCACGTATCTGGATCTTGAGAGCAGAAAGTTTCAAATAAAGTATTTATGAATAATTCTGATTCGAAATACTCCCTGGAGTTCCGGATGCTGAGGCTAAGAGGTTCCACATGACAGAGCCTTCCTGGAAGCAGCCATTACAGGAATGCAAGAAACAGATTCTTCACTACAGAGAGTGAACTGATGGTTTTCAGAGGGGAGGTGTGTGGGGATGTGTGAAATAGGTGTTAGGGATTAAGGAGTGTCAGGATAAGCACTGGGTGATTAAAATAAATATTTAAAATAAATTAAATAAATTAAATAATGTGTTTAACCAGGTAAAAAAAAAAAAGCTTTGCTGTATAAATCTATAAAACATGACCATCTGAAACACTTCCCATCCTTCATGTAAGATACAGCCTACTTATACCTGGTCAGCCAAACTTACAGAAAAAGGTTTCATTAGGGGCACCTGGGTGGCTCTGTCAGTTAAGCACCCTATTCTTGATTTCTGTGTAGATCATGATCTCACAGTTCTATTCATGAGAACAAGCCCCATGTTGAACTCCATGCTGACAGTGAGGAGCCTGCTTAGGATTCTTTCTCCCTCTCTTTTTTGTCCCTCCTCTGCTCATGTGTGCATGACCCCATGCACATGCACACGTACTCTCTCTCAAAATAAATGAATAAACTTAAAAAATATATATTTCGCCAGTTCCATCCAATCCTAGTAATTGAACATACCCGCTAAAACAGTGATTTTCAAAATGTGGTACCTAGATCAGCAGAAAAAGTATCACCTGGGAATTTGTAAAAGCCCTGTCCCGAACCCTCTAAATCAGAAACTGAGAACAGGGCTCAGAAATTTGTTTAATAAGCCCTTTTGATGATTTTAAAGCATGACTGAGCAAAGGAAGGAACTCCTTACAAGTTTTCAGGCTCTCTACCTAGTGTAGTGAAGTTCAATTGTTTTAGATAACAAGGTATTCTTGTCACTTCGGGAAAGTGAAGCACAGCAAATGTATTCTACTTATCTCTCAATACTTAATTTTAATTAAAACAACTTTTAAAATATGAAGTCAAGATTTATTGCCAATAAAATATTTTTTTATAAATTCACGATGTACTTCATCTTTTTTTAAAAAATGTTTATTTTTAAGAGAGAGAGAGACAGCATGAGCAGGGGAGGGGCAGAGAGAGAGGGAGACACAGAATCAGAAGGAGGCCCCAGGGTCTGAGATGTCAGCACAGAGCCTGATGTGGGGCTTAAACTCACATGACCTGAGCCAAAGTCAGATGCTTAACCGACTGAGCCACCCAGGTGCCCTGCTAATAAAACATTAACAAACAAATGGCTTCAACTTTATACATTTGTGTTTATGTTAACCATAAGCATCTGTGCTAACCATATTTTCATCAATAAGGTTAATTCTTAAAATTAGTGTAATTTGAAAGGCTTTATCATCCACTAAAATCCAGACCCAAATATTTTTCCCAAGAGCCTTCTTGTTAATTCTATTTAATTCATTTGAAATTATTCATCTTTTGGGGCGCCTGGGTGGCTCAGTAGGTTAAGCCTCCAGTTTCGGCTCAGGTCAGATCTCCCATTCATGGGTTTGAGCCCCGCATCGGGCTCTGTGCTGACAGTTCAGAGCCTGGAGCCTGCTTCAGATTCTGTGTCTCCCGCTCTCTCTGCCCATCCCCCTCTCATGCTCTGTCTCTCTCTGTATCAAAAATAAATAAAACATTAAAAAAAAAGAATCTTTGAAATTATTCATCTTTCACACAATTTTAACTGAGTTTGTCGAGGAAAACAGTATGATTTATTAAATTACCTGTGTATATAACTTTTTGATCCTGGTTCTCAGAAAGGGACCTCTTCCTGTGCTTGTGTGTCTTTTCCCGAAATCTTACTGTTATTGCTACATTTGGATTGCCAGCACTGTAATTGAGTTGAGGGAAAGATTTGGTTTCCACAAGGTTTCCAAACTTTTTGTTGACAAAATGGTGGACAGCTTTTCTGTGGTCTTTGTTTGTATCTGGTTTAAAGGTAAATTTGGAATTTTCTTTTTTTGCATCCAAATATTTAAAAAAGTTACATGCTTCTTCTTCAGATACCAAGTGACAGAGTTCCTTATACTCAAAATTTGGTTTTACAACAATCTCACTGTTTCTACCTACAGTTATTAAAAATGGAAATTTCTGCCTAATAGCACTGTGCAGAATAGCCCTCTGGGTTTTGTCAAGGATTCTGCCTAATGAGAATTCAGATGATCCAATTAGCTCAGTTTTAGAATTCCACTTCTCTTTTATATCACAGGCAAAGCGATTCAGTAGTTCATTAGTTTTTTCATCTAACAAGGTGCCTAAAACATCAACTTTTTCTTCTTTGCCTCTGGAAGTTCCATTACTGATACTATCTTCCTTTTCTGAACCAGACTGATGATTTTGGTGTTCACCAGAGCACCCAGCAAAAATACTAACTTCTTGGTTGCTTCCCTCTTCAAAGGATAAATCCTCAAAATCAAGCTTTGTCTTTTTGGCAAAGTTATTTGGCTCAGGTAGTACTTCACTACTCAGTTCACTGGATGCCTTATTAACTAACTGTCCCTGTTCATCAATCTCTATAACAACAAAATCACTTGGTGAGCTTTTAATAGTGCCATGAAATCCAATATGATCAGTAATAAAACACAAAGAACTAAACCGGATTCTAAAAGCTGCATCTTCTTCCATTCTTAAACAACCATGCCTACAAAAGAAACAAAGAGGCAGTCAGTTACCCAAAAGTTACAGATAACAAAAAAGAAATATATTTGCATGACTTTTCTTTCTCCTTTCAATCCTGGTCCCCTTAAAAGACAATTTATTTCTAAATATCATGTGCATTTTGACTTTCCTATACCCAGATGAACTAACAGGCAATCTTTCTATTGTGTAACTGATGAGTTGCAACTTTACTTTCACCCATTCCAAGGTTTCCTTTATTATCCAGTATTAAAATGGGTCAGTTTCAAGTCTGCTTTAAAAATACCATTTGTATTTAAAAAAATAATAATACCACCATTTGTAATCAAGACACTACCTCACACCTGTCAGAATGGTTAGCATTAACAACTAAGCAACAACTGATGTTGGTGAGGATGTGGAGAAAGAGGATCTCTTGTGCACTGCTGCTACAGCCACTCTGGAAAACAGTGTGGAGGTTCCTCAAAAAATTAAAAATAGAACTACCCTATGAGCCAGCAATTGCACTACTAGGTATTTATCCAAGGAATACAGGTGTGTTGTTTCAAAGGGGCACATGCACCCCAATGTTTATAGCACTATCAACAGTAGCCAAAGTATGGAAAGAGCCCAAATGTCCATCGACGGATAAATGGATAAAGAAGATGTGATATATACACACATACAATGGAGTATTTACTCAGCAATCAGAAAGAATGAAATCTTTTGATTTGCAACTATGTGGATGGAACTAGAGGGTATTATGCTAAACTAAATTAGTCAGAGAAAGACAAATATCATATAACTTTACTTATATGAAGACTTTAAGATACAAAACAGATGAACATAAGGGAAGGGAAGCAAAAATAATACAAAAACAGGGAGGGGGACAAAACATAAGAGACTCTTAAATATGGAGAACAAACAGAGGGTTGCTGGAGGGGTTGCGGGGGAGATGGGCTAAATGGGTAAGGGACATTAAGGAACCTACTCCTGAAATCATTATTGCACTATATGCTAACTAACCTGGATGGTTAGTGCTATAAAATTAAAATATAAATAAATTATTTTTAAAAATACCATTCATTTGTAGGCCCACGAAGAAGAGACCAGAACATAGAACTCAAAAATGATTTGTCTAAACCCCATCCCTGAAAATTTCTAGCTAATTCCAGAGAATTTGTGGCTAGATTTTTTTTTATGTTTTTTTATTTATTTTTGACACAGACAGAGACAGAGCATGAGAGGGGGAGGGGCAGAGAGAAGGAAACACAGAATCAGAAGTAGGCTCCAGGCTCTGAGCTGGCTGTCAGCACAGAGCCTGACGCGGGGCTCGAACCCACGAACGTGAGATCTGACCTGAGCCGAAGCCGGAGGCCTAACCGACTGAGCCACCCAGGCGCCCCCAGATTTTTATATATTAGGGGTTAGAGATGAGAAAAGGGAACAGGAGACAGGAAGAAATAGTCCAAATTGATACATAAATGAAATTCTAAACACCAACTTGTAGTGTGATTATGCTTCAAAACAGGCTTAAATTAATTCAGAATTTTAAACCTTCTTTAAAATCCAGTTACACAACA
>NC_043701.1:35673680-35688742 GCF_006229205.1 Suricata suricatta
TTCCCATTTACAGGGGGACAAAAATGTGAAAATACCCTATTTCCTGGGAACTTTCAGACACTAAAGATCAATTTCTAGCCTCAATAATTCACAAAGGTTTTCTGGGCAAGGTCTGATTTAGAAGGCCCATCTGTAAAATCACATTTGTCCATTTCTCTTTCGTGCATATACCCCCAAACAAGCACAAATGCCTGTAATGCTGAGTGCCACACCTAGCAAGAGAGCGATTGCATCTCCAGCTTCTACTGCTTCAACAGGCAGCACCAAGAGCAGTGAAATGAGGACCAAGAACAAATGTGCTGAAACTGAAGCCATGATGTTGGAATCTTCACGTATCTGGATCTTGAGAGCAGAAAGTTTCTAGAAATCAAACAAGGCAACAAAAAGGAATCATTAAAATTTTCCACTTTTTCAAAGGACACTATGAGTACATAAATAACAATCCATATGACCTTTTAAATTTAAATTTCAGAACCATTTCCCCATTTTAAAGGTAGGAAAAAACAGGTAAGTTTACATAAAAGGTTTTCAAGATGGTCATTTGAGGCTAATCGCCCCTTCCCATTATAATTCCTTGACTCTAGCAATGTTTCCACAGGCTATCATGTCAACACCTTGTGAATTAAGTAAGCAAATTAACAGAACATAATTAAGAACAAACAGAAAACAACACTAGACACTCGGAAACTTACAATATCCTAGTATTTTGAGTAAATGTGAGTAAAAATTACATTTTCTTAGGATTTCTCCCACCCAGGAAATTCAGACAAATTTGGCAAAAGTCACGCAATATGTAAGTCTGTGAAGTTGTGGGGGAATTAGTAGGACTTACCAAATAAAGTATTTATGAATAATTCTGATTCGAAATACTCCCTGGAGTTCCGGATGCTGAGGCTAAGAGGTTCCACGTGACAGAGCCTAGTATCAGAAAAGGGTAGGATTTAAAAATTACTCATCATCATCACCATCATTATTTTAAGGACACAGCCACAGTGCAGGAGTAAGTCGTTCGTAAGAGAGAGTAATGGATAATAACTAGAGAAAACAGTTTGTTTAGGCAGGCGAACTAGATTTAAAGTTGGTCAGTTTGCCGGCACAGGAAAAGCTAAAAATAAATCGAACCCAGAGAAGGTTTGTGCCATGATTTGATATTAAGACTTTAAAAACAATCCCTGCTTTGTCCCGGAGAAGTGCAAATATCCTTGTTTTACAAATATACTAAGCAATCTTAAGTTTCCTTGGGTGACGAGTTCGTACATTACCTTCCTGGAAGCAGCCATTACAGGAATGGCGAGGAGGGCGGGGTCTCCAAACTACACTTCCCACAATCCCCGCTGCCGACGTCTCCCAGGATGCGCCGGCGCGCTTCCCGGTAACTGGTTGAGGGAGTGACTAGCACGCGCAACCGGGAGGAGACTGGGAGGAGCTCGCCTGTGGGTCTTCCTCACAGGGCGCAGAATTTTACTGGTAAAGTGGTTTACAGTTTGTACAGACGCTAAGAATGAGATAAAGAATTGACAGCACAAGGTTTTTACCCTATTTAAGGTGTCGACACACACACATAGTCATATCTTTTCATTGAGTGAAATGAGGACACAACTGAGGGAAGATAGCACCCGAGAAGAGTCATTTGTTTCAGACGCTTTTAAACTAGCAGCTTCCAACATTTTGAAGCAGGGAATCCCGTTACCCATCTTCCTATACTTTATGACGTTTTGTTAATTCTTTTTAAGCAATAGGGAAAACACGTTTAATTAGACATTTTGGAAAATGTTAAAACGTTTGTAGGGAAAAGCAAAGTTTAGGATAAAGGGTTTATAGGAAGATACCTATTCAGGTTCTAGAGTTGAGTTTTCCCATTAGTTAAAGAGTGTTAGTGATTCTTCTCAATTATGTTTTTATAATACCCAACCTAATTGCCCCCAAGTATTAAAAGATATGAAATTATTATTTTAAAATCGTGAGTTGTTTCCATATGTAAGCCAATCCTTTCTGAAAGACATTCTTGAGTTCTAGTACCTGTGAAGTCCTTAATGAAACTTTCTAGTAACCTAGTTTTCTTAACCCTGATTTGCTGATTCGGGTATTATTTGGCACCGTCAGAGGGTAAGTTATTAATGACGTGGGTTATGGATGAAGTCACTACGCTGTCTGAAAGCCCATCTCTTGGTTATAGCGGGTACTTTCAGCTCGGTGCCTATAATTAGCACGTAATCTTGTATTGCACATTATCCTTTTCCATAAATGTTATCAATCTCTCTAAACTGACAGCAAAGCTTTATATTCCTATCTTCCACCACAAACCCAGCACTAAAGTGGGCTAATCATAATTATTTGAATAAATACGTGTGCCAACAAGGTTTACTGAGACAAGTGCCAAATAAACCAAACCAAGGTCTCTTGCATATTAGAAGTCTGAGGATACCTACACAGTAATATTGTTAGCATTGCTTCTCTAAACTTGATTGTTTTAGCAAAGTTTTGTCTTTGCCTCCTTATCTTTGAACTGCTTTTAGTTTTGTACCTTTCTAATCAAGTATATTTGAAATATATTACTGTTGTGCCCAAGTTTTTAAAATCACCCCAAAACAAACACCAGAGACTGCTAGGGAGATGGAGTCAGGCCTGCAAAAGCAAAGGGCCTTTATTACAAGCTTAAGCTCGGCCTCATAGTCTCCAGCCAACCCACTGGCCACCTGGAGAGAGCCCCGAACAAAGGCAGGGCAGGGCCTTTTATACCTTTGGGAGGGGGAGTTACAGGAAATGATGACAGGTGTACAGTGATCCAATCCCTGCCCCCCCCATTAACACTGGCAGTGTGGGAACCAGTCACACCATCCGGAGCACTGACCAATCAGAGTGGGCCCAGGACGCCCCACGTGGGGCATGACTAGGCCCGCCTCTAGAAAGGTCAAAGGTAATGGCAGGCCTTCCCCAATTGGGCGCTGCAGGAGTTGTCCCTCCTTAATGCGTGCCCTTTAAGTAAAGGGGAAGGCTGGATCAGACCTGCTGCCGGGGGGAACGCCCCCCCCACGGCGCCTGGCGCATCTCCACCACGGAGGTGCGCCTTGACCGGCTCCAGGAAGGTTGGGACGTCCTGGTGGTGAGGGCCGGATCGGACCTGCATCCTTACATTACAAAATATTCTCATGTATTCTACTGTGAACATTTTGGGGATTTTATTTTTCCCTTTATGTGTATTAAAGTTAGCAAAAGTCAGCAGACTATTTTGAAGTTAGTGTTATTGCAAGTTTGCTTCTAGATGTGTCAACATTGAAGATAATGGTTTGATTTTATGTTTCAAGAGTCTGTGGATGGTAAAATGCTTTTTCTTTAAAATATTAAGAGGTCACTTAATGACTTGAATCATCTGAAAAAGAGTGGCAGAAGTCTGCAGGAGTGTTTTGGGGCCAAGTAGTTTTAATGAATTAATTAATTTTTTAATAAATGTTTTTATTTATTTTTGAGAGAAAGAGCATGAGTGGGGGAGGGACAGAGAGCGAGAAGGGAGGAGGTGAAGATCCAAAGCAGGCTGTATACTGATAACAGCCAGCCCAATGTGGGCCTCAAACTCATCAACTGTGAGATCTTGACCTGAATGGATGTCAGACACTCAGCTGACTGAGCCACCCAGGTGCCCCCAAGTAAGTTTTAAATAAAGTTGGTTAACTTTCCCTAATGATCCACCCACCCCGGTTGGGCATTTTAACAACCAAATTGGTATATATGCTTTTATGTGCCTTTTTCCAGTCCTAGTAGCTAAGTAGTATGGTATTCTAGTTCTCAGTTTTTTCTTACTACTCTAGTGATTTAAAAATAATCTAATAATTTATTCCTTTGCTTAAAACTCTCCAGCTCCACCAAATTAAGCTGAAATCCAAACTCTTTATCAAGGCTCACAAAACCCTATGCATTCTGGCCTCTTTCTGCATTTTTGATGTCAATTCACTACTCACCCATGCTTATTCCATTCCAGTCACATTTATCTGTTTGCTCTTTCTTAAACATGTCAATGGTGTTGTTTCCTATCGAATTTTTCCTTGCTGTTGTCTCTGCCAGTGATACTTTTCTCATGAGCATTTAATTTTTTTCTTTTCTTCCTTTTTTTTTTTTAACTTTTTATACCCAGTGCTCATCATAACAAAGGCCCTCTCTTATACTCATCACCCATCTAGCCCATCTCCCACTCACTGCCCTCTGTCACCCCTCGGTTTGTTCTCTGTTGTTAGGGGTCTCTTGTGGTTTGTTTCCCTCTCTCCTCTTTTTTCCCCTTTCCTATATGTTCATCTGTTTTGTTTCTTAAATTCCACAGATGAATGAAATCATATGGTATTTGTCTTTCTTGGATTGACTTATTTCACTTAGCATAATGTATTCTAGCTCCATCCACCTTGCTGTAAATGGCAAGATTTCATTCTTTTTGATGGCTGAGTAAGATTCCAGTATACACACACACACACACACACACACACACACACACATATATACACATACACCACATCTTCTTTATCCATTCATCAGTTGATGGACATTTGGGCTATTTACATAATTTGGCTATTGTAGATAATGCTACTATAAACATATAAACATTATGGTGCATGTACCCCTTCAAATCTATATTTTTGTATCCTTTGGGTAAATAACTAGTAGTGCAATTGCTGGATCATAGGGTAGTTCTATTTTTAGTTATGTGAGGAGCCTCCGGACTATTTGCTGGAGTATCTGTACCAGTGCAAGAGGGTTCCTCTTTTACTGCCCCCTTGCCAACACTTTGTTTTCTTTTGTTAATTTTAGCTATTCTGAAAGGTATGAGGTGGTATCTCAACATGGTTTTGATTTGTATTTCCTTGATGATGAGTGATGTTGAGCATCTTTTCATGTGCCTGTTAGCAATCTGGATGTCTTCTTTGGAAAACTGTCTATTCATGTTTTCTGCGCATTCCTTCACTGGATTATTTGCTTTTTGAGTGTTGAGTTTGATAAGTTCTTCATAGATTTTGGCTACTAACCCTTTATCAGATATGTCACTTGCAAATGTCTTCTCCCATTCTATAGGCTGCCTTTTAGTTTTGTTGATTGTTTCCTTTGCTGTACTGAAGCCATTTATTTATTTATTTATTTATTTATTTATTTATTTTAAATGTTTATTTATTTAGAGAGGGAAAGGGAGGGGGAAGGGGGAGGGGGAGAGGGCAGAAAGAGAGAGGGAAAGTGAGAAATCCTGTGCAGGCTTTGTGCTGTCAGTAGAGACTGACACCAGGCTTGAACCCATGAACTATTAAGATCATGACCTGAGCCAAAATCAAGAGTCAGATGCTTAACCAACTGAGCCACATAGGTGCCCCCTCCCCCAAAGCTTTTTATTCAGATGCAGTCCCAAAAGTTTATTTTTGCTTTTGTTTCTCTTGCCTCAGGAGACATATCTAGAAAAAAAGTTGCTATGGCTGATGTCAGAGAAATTACTTCCTGTGCTCTTTTCTATAATTTTTGTGGTTTCAGGTCTCACATTTAGATTTTTTAATCCATTTTGAACTTATTTTTGTGAATGGCATAAAAAAATAGTCCAGTTTCATTCTTTTGCATGTTGCTGTTCAGTTTTCCCAGCACAATTTGTTGAAGAGACTATCTTTATCCATTGAGTATTCTTTCCTGCTTTGTCAATGTAGTTGTGGGTCCATTTCTGGGTTTTCTGTTCTGTTCCACTGATCTGTTTGTGCCAATACCATATTGTCTTGATGACTACAGCCTTGTAAGACAGCTTGAAATCTGGAATCATGATGCTTCCAGTTTTGTTTTTCTTTTTCAGGATTGCTTTGACCCTTCAGGGTCTTTTGTGGTTCCATACAAATTGTAGGATTGTTTGTTCTGGCTCTGTGTAATGCTGTTGGTATTTTGATAGGGATTGTATTGTATGTATAGATTGCTTTGGGAGGTATAGATATTTTAATAATATTTGTTCGTCCAGTCCATGAGAATGGAATGCTTTTCCATTTTTTTGTGTCCATTTCAATTACTTTTATAAGTATTATATAGTTTTCAGAGCACAGATCATTTACTTCTTTAGTTAGGTTTATTCCTAGGTATCTAATCGTTTTTGGTGCAGTTGCAAATGGGATTGATTCTTTAATTTCTTCTGCTGCTTAGTTATTGGTGTATAAAAATGCAACAGATTTCTGCATGTTGATTTTATATCCTGCAATTTTGCTGAATTCATGTATTAGTTCTATCAATTATTTGGTGGAGGCTTCTGGATTTTCTACATAGAGTATTATGTTGTCTGCAAATAGTGGAAGTTTGACCTCTTCCTTGCTGATTTGGATGTCTTTTATTTCTTTTTGTTGTCTGATTGCTGAGGCTAAGACTTTCAGTACTATATTAAATAGTAATTCCCACCAACTTTTTAAAGGCTGTTTCCTCAAGGTCATTCAAGGTTCTGCTCAAATGTCACCTTCTTCCCTGAGCACATCACAAAAGCAATCTCTTCCATCACAATATGTCCACTTGCCTGCTTTATTTCTTCCTCATAGTACCTATCATTAACGGAAATTACATTATGTATATATTCATTTGTTTATAATGTGAAAATTCCATGAAGAGCAGGAAATATTTCTGTCTTATTATTCACTACTAAGTTCCCAGCTACTACAACAGTGTCTATGACAATAGATACTTAGGAGGTATTTTGTGAATTAATGAATAATGCTAGTATAAGACTACAATTTGATTAATATTTACTTGCCTATATTCTATTCATGGTAGGAACTACCTTATATGTAGGAAGCATTTGGGCTAAAGTATGAAGATACTTGATTATCTAGACTGAGATTACTTTGAGTCTTCATTCAAAATTTGGACTTAACGTATTTCCCCCATAATACTATTAACAAGAATTTACATTTATGTATATATAAGATGTAGTAGCATCTATTAAAACATTTTTTTATGTTTTTATTTATTGTTGAGACAAACAGAGCATGAGTGGGGGAGGGGCAGAGAGAGAGAGGGAGACACAGAATCCGAAGCAGACTTCTGGCTCTGAGCTGTCAGCACAGAGCACAAGGTAGGGCTCAAACCCACGAACTCATGACCTGAGCTGAAGTCAGACATTTACCCGACTGAGCCTCCCAGGTGCCCCAAGACGTAGTAGCATCTATCTAACACAGGAACAACTTTGTTCAAGAACTTGTCTGTAATGGCCCCTACTTAACTCCCTCTGTCCACTAGGAGCATCAGGATCTTGACAACAAATGTGGATTAAGTCTACCTGAATCGTGTATTTTTTTCCTTCCCAATACTTGAAATGTTTTCTTTAAACACTTCTTAATGTTGGATGAATGGTATTGGCATTTTTGGTGGGACAGTGCTTTGTTGTGCAGACACAATATTGCAGGATCTTTAGCATCCTGAGCCCATTCCCACTAGATAGGATCAGTAGGATCAATAGGATCCCCCAGGCACGAGGACAACCAGGTGCCCTCACACATTGCCAAATACTCTTTTGTTGTAGATACTGTTCCTAGTTGAGAACCATTCCAGGTTTCATGAATAAATGAAAGGTGTAGTTGAGAGCAGAATGAAGCAAAACAACAAAGAATTCATACACACGTTTATATGTGTACACACACACGTATATACAAACACACCAGCACTGCAGTGTCTTAATGATTAAGAACTTCTTCCTCTAAGTATGCTGGTTTTATGTTTTGTGTTATTTACAGATTCTTTTCTTTCCCTGCCAGCTCTCTGCCAGACAGCTTCCACTGGTCACTTTCTTATAACAGCACTGATATGTAGATTGAAGTGAGATTTCAGCCTTTATATCTGCCACTCAGTTTAGTCTTGAAGCTGGAGAGAGGTAATATGATATAGTATAAGGGATATTAGTTTTTCCCTTGGTGGCTTTGTGGGTTTGGATATTTATTTTATCTCTTTGAGACTCAGTTCTCTTTCACAAATATGTTGTCAATGAAACGTTTTTAAAGTGACTGAAAAACTGACCAGACACCAGTACTTCTGAATTCCTCCTTTAATTGTATTTCTATATCTCTAGTTAGTGGGTAAGAGTTAGGGTCTCTGGGGTTAGAATCCTACCTCTGCTGCTTACTAGCTTATTTACTCATAAAATTGGGTATAATAGTATGTCCTTGGTATGTATAGTATGAGGATTAAATAAATTAATTCCTGAAATTAATAGCTGGCATGTAGTAAGTCTCACTGAATATTAACTACTTAATTTTTTTACTATTTTCTATTAATCATGTACATGAATTATGAGGTCTCTTAGATATGGTTTTCTCTCTACTGTAAATGTGCTATTATGCAGACACACATAATAAATAACAGATGGCTGTGGAAACTTTGGATACAGACACATTTTAGGTCCAATAGGCTTTGGGCTGAGGGCTGATTAGAAATATTCCCCTATTACTTTAAGTCTGGTGTAGTTGCTTTAAAAAACCATCTGGCTATTGCCCTGATGTCTTTTTCTATTGAACTATTTCATACCCATTGGGGGTTATATTTATGTTTAAAACATATTATCCACCTGGCTGGATAATTATTATATCATTAATTCATCATATTAAGTTTGGGAAAGTTTCAAAAGTATGTTTAAGAGGGTCCAGGTATGGGTGAATAGCCTCAAGAAATCATTTGGCTGCAGTGATCTCTAGGGTAACCTTAACAAAACCCAACAAACAAAGAAGCAAACTCTTTATTTGCTTTGAATTCTATTTCTAATTACAGTAGCTAATCTGTAATTCTGTACTGCTTTTCTCATAAATTACAGCAATGTAAAAGGCAGCATTAGAAGCTTTGCTAAAAGGGAATTATAATTGAGACTCTGGGCTCAGAAGTATGTATGACTTCTGATAGATTGTTATGGGATGACTAATTGCAGATCTTGTAGGACAGACAGAAATACTTTTATATTATGCCCAATAAATGAAACTTCACACAGTGGTTGAACATGGTACCAAGATTTTTTATCTTACTTTCTTGGTTTCAGTAAGATCAACTGTTGAAGAGGATAAATATTCTCCTTGTGACCCCTACTTAGAATTCATTTGCTTGTACTCTACAGAGGAAAGAGCTCTATTTTGTCAAATAGCTTATAAAAATCATGTTTGTTTCTTTTTAAAGTTTATCTTTGATTTATAAGTCAAGAGTTGTATAAATGGCTTTGATTAGTTTATGAGGTACCCTGTAATTTGAAATGTAAGCCCAGGGATTACTAGTATTCAGTGATGTAGAGGCAGGGATTAATTTGTGCAATATAATAAATATAATAATCTCTTCCATTCCTTTGACCCTAACCTCCCTTTTGATTTTTAACATGCCCAAAAACCATTCTAATGAACTATTATTATCTAGCTGTAACTCAGATATTTTGTCTAGATCACAGCTCAGGACAATAACTGCCATGTTGTACATCTGTAGTCCCTTTTCTAAAAGAGACCCATCATTTTCTTAGCAGTACTAGAGAGATGAGCAGCTTCTTCTGTGCCCAGCATCTGCCAGCAACAAGTTCTCCCTGTGAACATATTTGAAAGCAACATGAACCACAATTCCTCTGAAGCATTGCCACACTCCAATTTCTCCCTCAAGCTGTCTGATTGCTTCTGCAGGCTTCAATATAGTTCCTCCTTAGCATTAAGTATCTAGGGTTATCAAATTTAGAATTTGTTCTCTCAATTCAAGAGAACCTAAGTCTATACCACCCTTCATTAAAATAGAGACCACTGGTAGCCAGTAATAGTCAGAGATAAAGAACACTACTTTAGTTACTTATCTGAGTGGTGGAGGGCAACATTTACCAAGTCAGTTGTTATCAAGAAATGGTTTCAGAGAAGAATGGAAAAGTGGTTCTGCTTACTTTATAACTATTAGAAGTGAGTCACTGGTAGGCCTTGAAGGAAGACACTTATGGGATCGATCAGAAGAAGGAGGATGAGTTAACATCAGGATTTTGCAGCGATTGGTATGGATGTCAGGGAATTCATAAAAATTGAGGTTTTTCTCATTAGTCATTGAGTCAAGCCAAGTGAGTAGAGACATTTTATTGGAACTTCGCAATGAAAAAAGACCAATCCAGAGCTGCTCAGTATCTCCCATCCATAATAGGACATTTTATCATTGATATCATTACATTAGAGCTAATTAATCATTAGGTTAAGAGGATGGGATAAGCTGTATCTTACAGAGCTGTTCAGCTGCTGCAGAAAAAATATCTGCTAAGGCTAAATTGTCTGGTACCAGCACTTTACAGAGGTGTATGGGCAAGCTGCAAATATCATTGTTCTAGGCACCATGCTGCAAATGTCATTGTTCTAGGCACCATCCAGAGCCCATTATGGATGTGTCACTCCCACCAATGAGCCTCAGTAATCTGTGGGAATTAATTATACACACATGTACATGGTGTCCAGGGGAATAGAGGAACCCCACCCACAGGTACTCAGATTCAAATTTTACCTACACTGCTGGATTTCCAGGAGCAGATTAAGAATTCTTGGATGGGATAAATTTATAGTTTTGAAAAGCTGTGAGATTATTTCTTTATATTGCACTTTATTCATGGTAATGGACTTATTAAGAATGTTGTCTTTGGAGATGCCACTGGATGGCTCCAAATTTATCTTTCCACTTACCGAATTCGGTAAATTTGTACAAATTATCTAATTTCTTTTTTTAAAATATAATTTATTGTCAAATTGGCTTACATACAACACCCGGTGCTCATCCCAACAAGTGCCCTCCTCAATGTCCATCACCGATTCTACCCTCTCCCCCCCATCAACCCTCAGTTTGTTCTTTGTATTTAAGAGTCTCTTATGGTTTGCCTCCCTCCTTCTCTATTTGTAACTATTTTTTTCCTTGTCCCTTCTCCCATGGTCTTCTGTTAAGTTTCTCAAGACCACATATGAGTGGAAACTTATGCTATCTGTCTTTCCCTGACTTATTTCACTTAGCATAATACTCTCCAGTTCCATCCATGTTGCTGCAATTGGCATGATTTCATTCTTTCTAATTGCCAAGTAATATATATGTACATCAGACATACACATACCACATCTTCTTTATCCATTCCTCAGTTGATGGACATTTAGGCTCTTTCCATACTTTGGCTATTGTTGAAAGTGCTGCTATAAACATAGGGGTACATGTGCCTCTATGCATCAGCATTCCTGTATCTCTTGGGTAAATTCCTAGCAGTGCTATTGCTGGGTTGTAGGGTAGTTCAATTTTTAATTTTTTGAGGAACCTCCACACTGTTTTCCAGAGTGGCTCACCAGTTTGCATCCCTACCGACAGTGCAAGAGGGTTCCCATTTCTCCACATCCTTGCTAGCATCTCTAGATTCCTGATTTGTTCATTTTAGGCACTCTGACTGGTGTGTGGTAGTATCTCAGTTTGTATTTCCCTGATTTTGAGTGACGTTGAGCATCTTTTCATGTGTCCGTTGGCCATCTGGTGGATGTCTTCTTTGGAAAAGTGTCTATTCATGTATTCTGCCCATTTCTTCACTGGTTTATTTGTTTTTTTGGATATGGAATTTGGTGAATTCCTTATAGATTTTGATAACCAGCCCTTTATCCAATATGTCATTTGCAACTATCTCTTCCCATTCTGTCAATTGCCTATTAGTTTTATTGATTATTTCCTTTGCCATGGAGAAGTTTTTTATCTTGATGAGGTCCCAATAGTTCATTTTTGCTTTTAATTCCCTTGTCTTTGGAGATGTGTCGAGTAAGAAATTGCTGTGGCTGAGGTCAAAGAGGTTGTTACCTTCTTTCTCCTTTAGCATCTAAAATCAGACAACAAAATGAATAAAAGGCATAACAATTGGCAAAGAAGTCAAACTTTCACTTTTTGCAGATGACATGATACTTTACATGGAAAACCAAAAGACTCCACCAAAAGGCTGTTAGAACTAACACAGTAATTCATCAAAGTCACAGGGTATAAAATCAATGTACAGAAATTAGTTCCATTTTTATACACCAATAATGAGGCAACAGAAAGAGAAATCAAGAAAATGATCCTATTTACAATTGTACCAAGAACCATAAAATACCTAGGAATAAACCTAACCAAGATGTAAAATACCTATATGCTGAAAAGTGTAGAAAGCTAATGGAGGAAATTGAAGAATACACAAAGAAATGGAAAAACATTCCATGCTCATGGAGTAGAAGAATAAATATTGTTAAAATGTCAATTCTACCCAAAGCAATCTATGCATTCAACACAATCCCAATCAAAATTGCACTGGCATTTTTCTCAAAGCTAGAGCAAACAATCCTAAAGTTTGTATGGAGCCACACAAGACCCTGAATAGCCAAAGTAATACTGAAAAAGAAAATCAAAGTCACAATCCTAGACTTTAGCCTCTATTACAAAGCTGTCATCATCAAGACAGTATGGTATTGGCACAAAAACAGGCACATAGACCAATGGAATAGAATAGAGAACCCAGAATTGGACCCACGAATGTATGGCCAACTAATCTTTGACAAAGCAGGAAAGACAATCCAGTGAAAAAAAGATAGTCTCTTTAGCAACTTATCTAATTTCTTAAAATACTGAAATATTTTACTCCTTAAAATAATTCTCTGAAGCAGATACTATTATTATCCCTGTCACAGATGAGGAAACTGAGACACACTTGAATTATTTATTCAAGGTTACAAAACTAGTGAGTGGTTGAGTTAGGATATGAACCTAGGAAATCTGACAAAGTCTATGCTATTAATCACTGCACATATGCTTTAAAAATTTTTTTAAATTAAAGTATAGTTGATGTACAAACCCATATGCTTTTATACGGAAAATGTACACAGAATCACATGCCATTTTAATTTTCTGTGAAGTAAGGTCTCTAGTGTTGCTTAGGAAACCTATCCTTGGTGAGTCCCTGAGGAGTTAAAAGTATTTATTTACTTATCTCTATGCCCTAGTTTGGTGAATGAGTGAGTACTAGTATGTGCCTAATTTGTCAACTGATTTTGGCTTAGATTTAATAAATATTTAATAAAGTTTTCTTTTAATAAAGTATGGCTGGCCAGGCTGAGAAATACACTTATTCATACGTATAGATACTACATGTCAGAGAATATAGATTGTGATGTGTTGGCAAATCTCAACTCACAAAACCACTGAAGTCCATATAATATATAAAATTGAAAAAGAAAGAAAATCAAAAGAACCATTTGAAAATCTTTGCGTATAGGTCAGAAACTTAAACTAGTCACTGTCAAAGTATAAAGAAATTATTAATAATTTAGTATATGCAGTTCATAAGGAAAGATTAATTCCTCTGTATAGACCAGGTGTTCACTATGATTAAAAGCTGTAACCATGGAAACAGACAGCATGAAAATTATAAAATTAAAAAAATAGCCGATAGGAAATGCAAATAACATAGGAGAATGAATCATACTGCATTTGGTATTAGCTTGATTTCCCTTGAATTTAAAGACTTATAAAATTTATATCTGAGTAATTTTCTGAGTAAATCACTTATTTTTCAGATCCTGAATTTCTACTTTGGATATTTCAACTTGTTCATTTGATAATGCCTTTTATCTAGAGTCAATTTATACATGATAGAATATATAGGACTAGAGTTTTCAGAGTAAGCAATAGCTGGGAAGTGATGATTTTAAATTGAGGTTGGAAACTTGAATGGGTACCTGAACCTTTCATGTCGACATTTATTGTGAATTTTCAGTTGACATATTGTGGTTGGTCACTTGTAGTTTTAAAATCTATTTCTGGTAAACTCTGTCCACCCCATTTATCGAACCGAGAAGGATATTACCCTCATCTGCGAGAGCGGAAGGAGAAAATATGGACTCCAGAAAGAATAGAACCTCAAGGATACCTGAGTGAGTGAGGGTGAACGGGGGAAATCTGAAAACAGGCCAGGCCAGGACGGGCAGGGGAGACAAGATCCTTAGCCCAATGTGGGGGAAATGAGTGGAGACCGAGAGACAAAGGGAAGAGATAGGGGAGCGCACTTCCCTGCGAGAAGCGGCCAGAGCGCGGCTGTGCTAGGGGCGAGCAATTCGAACTTGGTTTTGGGAACGGGACCACGGACAGCATTTCCACAGCGCACCTCACCCCCTGCACGGACTGCGTGAATCCTGGGTGCCCACAGGAAAAAATAGGGCCCACACCTACTCGACGACCCACAACAAGGAGTCGGTGGCAGGTGGAGGCCTGGGGGCGCGCTTAGACTGCAGGAGCTCCCAGCTCATTTCCAGCAGCGCACAGCACCTTGAGCAACAGCTATCGGAAACCAAGAAAGACTCAGCTTTTTTTTTTTTTTTTTTTCCCTTTCCCCCATTGCAATCGAGATCCTGGCTGGGGGTGGGGATTCCTGCAATTAAGTCTGTGAAGGTGCGCACTTCACCTCCTGCTGCTCATTTCGCCTCAGGCAGGGGCGGAGCCTCTGAGAACAGCCTCCAAGACCTACCACATCAAACCATGCCCATCCACCAGGGGAGCTGCTGCTGTTATTTTTTTTAAATATAAAAAAAATTTTTTTTTCTTCACTTGTACTTATTTCTTTGTCATTATTACCTCTTTTTCCTTTTTCTTTACTCAATTCTTTTAAATTTTACTCCTTATTATCCTTTCTCCTTTCTCCCTTACTTTCTCACCTTCTTGAAACCCAGATATATTCTCCTGTATCTCATCCTTAAACTGGTAAACTGGTCATACACTTTTAAATGGTCTACTGTCCTTTGTTGTCTCCGACCCCCTTGTATATATATATATTTTCTTTTCTTCTTTCTCTTTTCTTTTTATTTTCTCTTCTTCTCTTCTTTTCATCTCTTTCCCTCCCATTTTCTTCCTTTTCTTTCCCCCCTGTAATGTGTTTCTTTGTTTGATTTGTCTGTGTGTATGTGTGCTTCTGTTCCCTCTGTGTTTGTCAGTCTGTCTTCCTTCTTAAGAATATACCAAGAAACAAGCCAAAGTGTGCAAGAAGGCGAGTCCCAAATATTGCAGAGTAGGGAAATAAAATACTCACAGGCACAACAAGAGAAACTGAGAGA
>NC_043701.1:35688842-35741056 GCF_006229205.1 Suricata suricatta
GTTATCTCCCAAGTTAATATTACACTTAGATATCAAATACATTCAGAAATTAAAATTTTTATTTCTTTGGTTGGGGGGAGGTAAGAAAAATGTACTCAGTGTATCTAATGTTAAAATGGAGAGAATATATAATGTAAAAAAATACTTTATATGGACATTTAAATGGAGAAGAGATATAATGTTAAAAAGAACCTTTATATTAACTGAGTAACATCTCCATGGTGAGAAGTACTATATTAAATATAAACCCATTATGTTGTAAGTTAATGTATGATGTTCATTTCTATTTATTTCAGGCTGTCTTTACTTTTTGTGGACTTTTATGTCAGCTAAGTGCCTTACTTTAAGTGACCACAGTAGCTTCTAGAGACACTATCAGTGATAAGTGAGAAATGGGCAGTATCAAGGTGGAAGTCCCTGTTAGAGAATCCACAGATAAAGAAGGAAAATATAATGGCCTATACTGATTTACACATTAACCAGATGAAATGTATGCTCTCAGATCATACTACTCAAAGTAGCAGTATCACCTGGGGACTTGTTAGAAATGCAGAATCTCAGGCCCCTCCAGATCAGTTGGATCAGAATCTGCATTTGTTTCAAGAGCCTTGAATAATTTGTATGCATATTCAAGTTTAAGAAGGCTAACCTCTTTGATCTCAAGAATCACCTGAAGGACTTGATAAAACTAATTTGAGGCTGGAGCCTGGAGTTGTATGTTTAACAAAGGCCCTTCCTAAGTAATTCTTTTGATTCTGTAAATAGAGCCAGCGGAGAATATTTGGGTAAATCAAACTACTTGAGGGTCCTACTGGAAGCAGGTAATCAAGTTTTTACTAAAACAATGTATTATCCAATTTCTAGCTCTCCTGGTGACATTGGGAGCCTTAATTTTGATTAGAAAACAGGCTGTAGCAACCTAAAAACCCTGTTTGTAGTGTGTTCCTGCAGATGAACTACCTAACTTGCATGACGAATCAGGTAGAAGATAGAAAGAGTGAGGGACAGCCACGCTGTGAAGACAGAAACTGAATGGATCTGTGTTTGCCCTAGCTGTTTTATTTTTTTCACAAGGGAATGCACTGACATTTTTTTGTTCCAGTAAATTGGCAGTTACACATTGTGTAAATAATAGAACTTTAACGTAGATTGTAGAACAGTTTGTTGTATCTCACAAACCAGCCCATTGGTAGTTGTATAGATGCTGCTGCTGCTGCTTTTTATGTCTCAACTTTTCCATTGGCATTGGGAGAAATCAAACTTCAAGTACATTTGAAATCACAGTGCTTTAGCCATTTAATCACCTCCAAGTACTATTTTTAAAATGATCAAAATAAGACTACAGGCAAATATTCTTTAATGAACATGTATTTCCAGAAGTGCCTAGAAGGAATTAGAAAACTGCCATTTTCTTAGTTTTCCCTTAAAAAGTAAAGAATTATGAGGTAGCATTCAGGAATTTTGATGGATATGATGAGGAGTACCTTCTCCATTTTTTGCTGCTTTTCTACCTAGGTTGGATTATATGGTTTAGCCTGAAAAGAACGGAAACTTAAAATGGCTCTGAACCTTTCTTGGGCCACCGACTCCTTTGATAATCTGATGAAAACTATGGTCCTTTCCCTGGAAAAATCCACACACATGCCAGCATTTGTAGATTAATTTTAAGTAGTTCACAGAGCTTAAACCCATCCAGAAGTCTCAAGTCAAAAACTTCTTTTCTTAATGGGGTTTTTTTGTTTGTTTATTGTTTTTAAGGTTTTTTCAAATTGTGGAATTTCTTGATTTGTTCTGATGGATAATACCTGCTATGGAGCAGTTTCAGGAAGAATGGGATTGATACATGCCCCCCAAGTGCCAGCATAGTATATAGATGTCTAGTAAATGCCCCATGCATGTTAGTTCAGATAAGTTCAGTCAACAAGGCAGAAGACTAAGAAATCAACAAGAAGTACTAGTAACCCGTCCATTCCTCCAAAGCCAAAAATCCATGCATTTCCTGCATCGCTTCGTTCTGGCCGCATTCAAGATTTTTTTTCTCTCTTAGTTTTCAGAAGGTTGACGGTGATGTGTCTTGGCATGAATATGTTTGGGTTTGTCCTCTTTGGGGTTGACCCAGCTTCTTGAACCTTTGGGTTTATGTCTTTCCTAAATGTAGATAATTTTCAGCCATTATTTTATCAAACAGTCTGTCAGCCCCATCCACTTTATCTCCTTTACTTCGGGGACTCCAGTGACCCAGTTGTTACATCTTTTGCTGCAGTCTCACTTGCCTGTGGCTTTTTTTCTCCTTTCAGTCTTTTTTCTCTCTTGCTCAGAATGGGTAATTTCTAGCATTTTATCCTCAAGTTCACAGATTGTACCCATGTATTTTTTAGTTCTAAATTTTCCATTTAGTTTTCTTTGTAGCTTTTGTTTCTTTGCTGAGACTTGCTATTTTTTCATTTTTGTCAAGCATGTTTGCAGTTGTTCTTTGAACTTTATCATGGCTGCTTCAAAGTCCTTGTCAGGTAATGCTAACATCTGTGTCATTTCAGTATTGGCATATGTTGATTGTCTTTTCTCATTCAAGCTGAGATCTTCCTGGGAATGAATGAGCGATTTTCCGTTAATACCTGCACATTTTAGGTATGATCTTAAAAAGACTGGGTCATCTTTAAAGATTATATTTTAGCAGGCCTCTGACAATGCTGCCTCGAGGGCAGGGGACGTTGTTACCACATTACTGCCACATAGATGTAGAAGTCCAGGGACACATCGCTGCTCCGCATGTGCCCTCCCCTGACCCAGAAGGTGGGGTGCCGTGTGGCTGCTGGGTGGGAGTGAAAGTCTGGACTTTCTTCTTTCTCCGTGGGCTCTGCTGACTCATGGCCATGTCTGAGCCCATTGGCATTTCTGGGTCACCAGCTTCAGAGTACCTAGTACCTAGTCAGAGAACTATGAGGAAAAAGAAAATCCAGAGAATTCACCACTACATCTGGTTTCTGGTCCTGAGGTCTGCCTTCTTTCCACCTTTCAGAATCCTTTTATGTTTGTTTTATATACATAATGTCCAGGGGTTATAGTGGTACTTAATAGAAGAAATAGGAAAAAGGATGTCTACTGCATCATCCCAGAAGGAGAGATCTCCTCAGTGCATATCAAAGAATGAATTTTCTTGAAAGAGAAATGCCAGGTAAAGAATTGATTCAAGGTATTTCATTTAACAGACTTTTGTCCACATCTGCTTCCCCTCTTTACCTATCCAGCATATTATTTATTTCTGTCTTTACTCAATAAGCTCAATTAGGGAGTATGACTAACAAGAATGCAGGAGTGCAGTTGAAGTTTGAAAAAAGTGAGCTGTATCTGTATTTTGTCTCACCACCAGGAGCATAAGGGCAGCTTTCTTGAAAAACTGATACAGTACCAAATATACCAACTGTGAAGGAACCGGCTAAGCCCAAGAAATCTCAAAAGCTAAACATCACATGCACTTTTACCCTCTTAGGCTTTCTAAGCTCTGCAGAAGCTTGTCAAATGCCATTTCCAAATTTGGATGTAGGAAAGATGATGTAGCTCTACAGCCTGAAGCATATTATGAAGGGAGAACTCTGAATACAAACCATCTCCCTCACAGAAACTCAAATATTCTCTTGAGTGATATCCCAACAGAGGTGAAGAACCTAAGCTCTGAAAACCAACAGACCTAGTTAACCAGGCTCTCTCACTTAAAATGTGTTGAGCAAGTCACTTTTTAGATTGCTGTCCCCGTTTGTTAAGTGGGAATAATAAGATTACCTACCTCATAGATGAGGATCACATAAAATAATAAATGTGAAAGACTTGGCATGCATAAGGTTATTATTATTGGTATTTGGAGATATTTTCTAGACATGCGAGGAAAAAACTACTCAAAGAGCATCAATTTTGTATTTATATACTAAAAAATATCTAGAAAGTTGCATAAATCCCATATTAAATAGTCACTATAGTTCAAAATTAACATTTTCCCCTGTTTTATCATAATTTTCTTATACCATATAGGCTTACAAACTGATGAAACTCAAAGATACCCCTGAAGAAAGAAAATTTGGCTTCCCTAAAGCTTCCCCAAATTTTGAAGGGAAAGAAGAAAAAAAAATTGATTTTGTTTTAGTAATTCCTAACATATTGACCCAAGGTCTTTACGAATTGACACAAAAGCTTAGCAGTAACTGCTTGGTCATTTAAGAAGATTCAAGGAAATTTGGTTCAGCTTGTTCAGGAAAATAGAAGATCTCATCTATATTCCACCAGGAAAAGAACTCTGACAAATCTCATCTCCTTAGAAGTCATAAAGATAAAAGTAACATAGAATATGTTCTATGTCTGTTTCCTTTGTCAGGGAATAGAGCTGGAGCCCTGACTGAAACTTACTAATCCTAGACAGGATTTTTATTCTTAGGTGAGAACAGCGCCAAATCAATAAATATGTGTATAAAATGGCATATTTAAGATTTTTCTAATTTTTAATAACTTCATTTTTCTAAATCATTTATGTGATTAAATAATAGACATCTAGCATCTAAATGCAAAAGACAGAAGAGAAAAATGTGATTGCTGCAATATACTAAAATGTGGTTTAATTTCTCATTGATTTATAATATCAGAGCTAAGATACCCCTCTCACATACTTCCATTGAATCTATTATATATGGGTGATTAAAATTTTGAAAATATTAGTTGGCACTTGATAATCTGAAATGAAGTTATGAAATTTTATATACAAGAGGGTTCATTATTTTTAAAGGACTAATCATGTAGCATTTTGTTAAACATTGGATTATAAATAACCATATTTCTCAATATTAATCAAGATAATTATGCCCTGGATAAAAGTGCATAAATCCCTTAACAAAAGAATCTAAAAGCAGGCATGATCACCAAGGAAAGAAACTATACCATAGTCTATTTCAAATGATTCTATTTCAACCCTTTCATTTTACCACAAAAAAATTACCAGAGCATTTCGATAGCAACATAAAACAATTCTGTGGGTCCTATGATGATATATGCCTGCTTTCACTTGTTTAATCAACATTTTTTCAAGACATCATCACTGCAATTTAGAGAGAAAAAAGATAACTACCAGGCAATTGACCTTGAGCCCATAATTTAACCTATACAATTTCTTCATCTGTAACATTATTTGTCAGTAATCTCTAAAAAGGTTTCCTAGTGATAGAATTCTGTGGCTCCATAAAACGAGTTTTACAATTTCAAAACTAATAGAGTCAAATGTGTTAAATATATTGTAATTACCCATTTTCAGTCAGCAGCATGAGGAGCTGATTTCCTCTTCGAACTCATTACTAAAAACCGTAGTCTAGTCATTTGGTACATTTTTGGATTTCAACTGAGTGAAGTGGGGGCAGCTCATTTTCTGTACTGAACGAGTATGATTAGAGATTGTCTCAAGAAGGAAGAATAAAAACAAACCGTAGCCCTGCCACTCCCACGCACAGCAAACAGCCCACACGCTAATTGACTTCGGCCTGGCAGTATCCAGAAACAAGCCACCTTGCAGTTTCATGTGCTCAGCCTTTTCTGGCACTACTGATGGAACTCAACTAACGGAGACAGTTGAGAGAGTGCTTAGCACCTTCCTCTCCCTCACACTCCACCTCCAGGCCATGCCTTGGTCTTAGGGAATCATCTCCAAGTTGTGCCTAGGATTCACTCACTTCTCTCAATCTTTATGGCTCCTACCCAAGTTCAGACCACCATCATGATATGGATGAGATTCACACAGGCACCCTAGCTGGTCTTCTGACCTCCCACCCTAACCCTCTGTGATCTTTTATAAACACAACTAGAACCCCAATTTCCTCACTATAGTTTTCAGCTGTATTGTTTTTCACTTCCTAGAAAGCACCATGTATGTTCTCTCTCTCTCTCTCTCTCTCTCTCTCTCTCTCTCTCTCTCTCTCTCTCTCTCTCGCCCCCCCCCCCCTGTTTCCCTACTAACCCTGTTTTCTAGATTTACATGTTACTTCCACTGGTGTAGTTTTCCCAAGTTCACCTGCCTCATTCCTACCTCCCTAGGTTTGGACAGCTCTTCTTTAAGACCTCTTCCCTACCCTTCCTGTCAGACATACATATTCCACTGTGTGCTCACATAGCATTCTTTACATCCCTTATCAGGCACTCTGTATTTTCATCTCTATTTGCTTATTTTTATCTCAACCAACCTCAGCCCCATCTCAGGATTCTAAGCTGTTGAGGTCAGGTACTGAATTACTAATTCACCATTGTATTCCTGGATTTTAGCACAATGCCAGGCATATATAAATTACTGCTCACTCAATCTTTTATAGAGTAATATGTGATACAGAGTTAATGTAGCAAAGGGACACCCCAGCCCACAGGATACACAGTGGGTCTTAGCATCCTGTCACTAACCCTTTATGTGCCCTTACTGTACTCAGTACAGTCTACCAACTTTTCAGATTTTATATGGGATACGTCTGAGATTTAATGCAAGATTTTATCATTTTCTTGGACATCTAATAATCATAGAACATGATTTTAATAAGTATTAATGTGTATTCTAGTTAGCTGATTTGAGTGATCATATACACTTTATAAAAGCTTGCATTGTATATGCATATTTAATGCCTTGTTATTTAGAAATGATCTACCATTCTGAAACACAGATGATCTCCTTCATCTTCTCATTCTCTCACTCATCCTATACGGCAGTAACACCAGACTGCCTGAAATCAAATGCCTCGCCATACCTCTGTGCTCATATTTCATTTGCTTTATAAATGTCATCTCCTGCAACAAGCCTTTCCCCAAAGAAGTTAATGATATCCATCGTCCAAAATCCACAGTGCACGTTTATACCTGTAGTAATGTATTTCATGCAACCTTGTTTCATAGTTATTTAGATACTTATTATCCCTTTTACCCAACTATCCCCACTACCCTTTCTCTTCCATCCACCTCTCCTCCACCTACATCTTAATCTGAAAATCAAGATGGTGTCTTTTTATTAGTGCAAGTACTTTACACACCCTGTCTGTGCTGTTAGATGTTTCAGTGGATACTTGTTTGTGGATTGAATTCAGTTCCTAAAACCTCCTGAAGAACACATCAATATAGTAGCATTGAATAAATAGGTCTATATGCTGACAGATATAATATTAAAGCTAATGTTATTGCTTTTTAATAGCACTATTGGTATAGAGTTTTCCTTTCTTTTCCTCATGTTTATTTATTTTTGAGAGAGAGAGAGAGAGAGAGGCAGAGAGAGAGAGGTCTATATGCTGACATATAATATTAAAGCTAATGTTATTGCTTTTTAATAGCACTATTGGTATAGAGTTTTCCTTTCTTTTCCCCATGTTTATTTATTTTTGAGAGAGAGAGAGAGAGAGAGAGAGAGAGGCAGAGAGAGAGAGGAAGACACAGAACCTGAAGCAGGCTTCAGGCTCCGAGCTATCAGCCCAGAACCCGAGACAGGACTTGAACCTACAAACCGTAATATCATAACCTAAGCCAAAGTCAAATGTTTAACTGACTGAGCCACCCAGGTGCCCTGAACTCCATCTTTCAGAAAGCAGTTGGCAATTCATATTTACTCTAAATGTCATCGATTGTGAAGCAATCACAAGACAGTTGTCAAACATTGTAGTTCTTAGATGATGCTACAGGTCATATCAGGTGACAGGTGATGTTAGATGGCAGGTGATGTCAAAGCCTACATTTCATTCAGGTGAGAAAGCTTAATCAGAAAAAAATTAAGAAAAGGAGAAAAGATACCTAGAGCCCTAAGTCCTCCTATATTTCCAGAGAAAACTCTCAAAGAGCTCCGAATAAGGTTCCACTTCTCACCCTTAGTCATGACAAGTGGACATAGGCACTCCATAATTCCATGCTGCTGTTCTGCTGAATCTTTGACTCAGGTCCTATGATTTTCCACTTCTGAAGAGTTAATCAATTCAGTACCCAGGTGTGACTAAAGTACAAAGAAGCAACAAAAGTCATCTTTTTTAATATCCACTATTGGGGCCTCTGTAAAATAGTTCTTTTAAGAAAATGTGGACTTAATTTTATTGATGCTGCTATTTTTCAAAGCATATTTGGTACACATACTTGGCCCCTACTTGCTCCTTCAAATAGCCCCAATGAAGAGAAGACTTCATCATTGAACTTTTGGGTTTGGAAATGAACCAGAAGTAAATCACAGCTGAGCCCTGTGTATGAATAAGGAAGGTGACCAGAAATAGAACAACCACTTGGTGAGCTAATTCTCAAATTATATGAGAGCTCTGTGCTGTTGCATTTTACAAATGAAGACACTAAAGCTTGGAGAGGTCAAGTTACTTGGAAAGTAGTTATACAGTTTGATAAAATGAATGACAAGTGACTTCAATTTAACAAACTTTCCTGCAACTTATAAACCAAATTAATTGGCTATTATAGTATGTAATGTACCACTTCTTTGATTATAGAAATTATGAAATAATATTAAATAATGATATAGCATAATAATAAAATGACCCATACTTTACCTGCCCTCAGAAAGTAGAAAACTACTTTCACTTTTGCATGTCACCTTCTACAGGCATAAATTTAGCAAAAGTAGAATAAAGTATACATGCCATTTTCCCCAGTGTTTTTGTTTAACCTTCAAGTATTTCACATATATTTTAACAACCAAGTAATATTCCATCCCATAGACTATCATCGCTTATTCAAAATCTATTCCTTTAAATAATGCTGGACCCATCAGTGGTTTCCAACATCTTGCCATTATTGATAACACTAGACTGTAATAAGCAAAATACGTCATTCTTAACAAGTGCCCTATAGACATTCATATCCTTTGAACATATGGTTCCAACCTAGAAATTAAATTTAAATATTAATTTTTAGATTATAATTCAGCAGACATAAATATGTATGCAAATATATTTATAAATTATCTGTTGTCCTGAGCCTCTAAAGAAGCATGTTTTCCAAACTGGGGGGTAATTAAGGTTGCTATGCAGTACTGTGCTAGCAAGGCTAGAGGTCTAGGATTATAAAAGCCTTTGGGGGCACCTGGGTGGCTCAGTCAGTTAAGTGTCCAACTTCAGCTCAGGTCATGATCTCATGGTTTGTGTGTTCAAGCCCCGGAATGGGTTTTATGCTAACAGCTCACAGCCTGGAGCCTGCTTCAGATTCTGTGTCCCCCTCTCCCTGCCCCTCCCCCATTCACACTCTGTCTCAAAAAAAAAAAAAATTTTGAAATCTAGGTGTAGAAAAGAAAGTCTCTATCCAGGTAAAGAAGATGATGAATCTCTTACTAGAGAAAAGGCCCAGAGTCACTGTGCACTTTCATGATAAGGAGTCTATAAATGGGAGCATATGAAGTGAAAAGAAAAATCATCATATATTCTTGAGTATTAATTTTCAAAATTATTCTTATGGTTTTCAAAACTGAAAGTAAACATTACTTGTCCAATGACCCCTACATTTATTATTGTTAGTGGCCATAATAATGATAGTTATCAAGAAATATTATTAATTTAATCATGCTTACAATAATAAGCACCAAACCACACAATGAAGTGTTTCTTTCCTCAGTGCTGTTGCTACATGACAGAAATATATGGAGAAGTTTATGAAACCTTCAGAAAGGCTCAGAAAGGCTGTGTGATATAGTGAAAAGAACACCAAAGAGTCAGAGGTAAGGATCCTAGTTCTGTCTACATGGCAAGCAGGTTATAGGGCCTTGGGCAAATCACTTACAAATTCACATGAGCCTCGTTTTCTCATTCTGTAAAGGAAAATACAAATGAGTAGAAATGGACTGTCAAACACACCTATTCCACTTACAGGCACTTCAAACAAGAATTTCTCTTTGATGAAGGCTATGCAAGGTAAAGCAAGGCCTTGGCAAGCAGGTTACCCAGAAGTGGGGCCAGCCTTGAAGAGACAGAAGTAGGCCCTTGACAGATGACATTACTTAAGGAAAGCCAGCAGGAAACACCCAAAACCAAAATGCCTATGTGCTGTACTTTCTTCAGTGCCTCTTCCAGGTCTTGAAGGTTTCCTCTATTGAATGTTAATATGACTTGGGGTCTGCATTTAGACTAAAAAGAAAAACCTCCAAATGGAACTCCAAATTGGGATTAGACTCTTCAGATTGGGACTAGGAAGACGATGATGGATAAAATGTCCTGGGGAAGAGGACAGGGGTAATCAATACTCCCAAATACATAGACAGTTAAACTGTGTGACTGAAGTTTGGATCTGCTTAAAAGAATGTTTAGTTTTTGCCTTATAGTCCATTAAATTAATCATGTCAACCTAGTAGCAACAGTCTTAAAAGCAGAAAATTTGTCTTTTTATTTTGCATTATTCTTGAACACCCAAGATAAAGCATGTAGCACAATATATACATTCAAAACACATTTGTAGGTTGACTTAAAGACTGTACACACACACACACTCACATACACACACATATACAAAACAAACAAAACCCAAATGGTTTAAATGACAAAATGAAGGATTTTATAAGAAAAAATATAATTTACTTTAGTGGCCTGACAAAAACCAAGTAGAATCAAATTAAAATTCAAATTAGTAGCATCACCATAAAATATGAAATCAAAGCAAGGGAAGAGCACTGAATGATTTTATACTATAACGGCTGTTGCCAATTTGTATGTTTTATTTTTCATTATGATATTGGCATAAAATGTCAGCATAGTGTTTTTTTTAAGTGAACAGCAGCACTCCTATCCCAAAGGAAATGTTCCCCTTCCACCTTGAGCCTGGCAAGAGAGCATACACCTCAGTGTACTCAAATGTCAGGATTTTAAAAATAAAAGAAGACAGGAAGGAAGAAAGGGAGGAAATAAGTAAGAAAATTATCCTATTTAAGGGAATCCATAGTCATTTTAAAGACCTTTTACTACAATGAAGAACTGTATGGGTAAAATGAATTTTCACTTATGTTTTTCCTTTTAATAAAAGCAAGAAATGAAAGATACATGCTTGGTCCAATGAGGAGCCTACTGCATTCGTTTTAGAAAGAGAGGCTAGTTATTTTGTCAAGGGAGCCACAGGGAAGGGCTGAGAATGGTTGGATCATTTTCCTCCTACCTCTCTGCTATTCTTGACCATCTTCTTAACTGGTTTCTCTTTCTCTTCTTCTATCTTAATGTTCATTCATTCTTCAAGTTTCAGACGTTGGTCTTCTCATACTTTTTCTTAAAGAATTCCTCTGTCTCCACACTACCTCTGTCTGTTTTGGCCCCAGGATTTTCATTATGAGCAGACAACTCCCATATGGCTTTTCACATTCCAATTCAAGACCAACTAGCACTTATAAATGATGCCATGTGAATTACTGTCACTTCATGTTCATTTGTTAAAATTAAACTCATCTTCCTGTCAAAACTGAATGCCTTGTCTGATTTCTCTTTGTGTGTGTGTGTGTGTGTGTGTGTGTGTGTATGTGTGTGTCCATCAATCCACTTGCCAACCAAGCTTGAATTTGTTCTATTTCCATAACAAGGCAATAATTTGGGCCTACCTTGGTTCTTTCTCATGATAGTTCTTTCCATTGATTGTTCTATCACTCTAGTACTTATGCCTGGACTTAATTTTCATAAATGCAAACATTTTAGAATTGCAAGTCTCTGGCTTTCATCAGCCTATCAGGGAGGAAAAAATGAGAGTGGGCAGATGAACTGAATCAGTGTTTTTCAACTGTCTTAATTAGACCCCTACACTCCACAGAGTAGCCTTGATGGCTGCTAAATCAAACAATAAAAGACCAACAGAGTATGGCTCCAGTCCCCAGACCCACTCTTCCCACAGCAGCCCCACAACTATCTGTTTCATATGTGAATTTCAAGTACAATCTCTTCTGAAAACCACCTTGTAACGTTACCTTAAATAAGTTTGAAAGTCAGGTGACATTTTAAGATCCTCAACTCTAAAAATCAAATCCTATGGAATCTAGGATTTCATCTTAATGTTATTAAGATAGTATTAAAGAAACTCCTAGTTCAGGCTTCTACTTCTCTTTATAGCAATCCTGGCTCTGGCAACCTGAAAAATTTGAATGAATTTAGGATAAAAACATATAAATTATTCTGGGTTTCCCAGCAGCATACAGGAGAACGTAGTAAGCCGATAAGAGCCCACAGCATTCATGATAAGGTAGGGGAATGTCCCTAAAACAACACTTTCTGAAGTCCTTAGGATCCCAGCCCTCTTCCCAAACTGAAGCACATTATGATGATATGCTTTTGAGTCCATTTGTATTTCATCTGTACATTAAAAGAGGGAGTTTCCAGGCTCCTATGTCTTTGGAGATGCAAACTTTTTGGCTCTTTCTTTCTGTTTTATGCCCCCTTTGCAACAGTAAATAAACAAATAATGTTTAACATGTGCTTCCCTGGAGAGTGAAACCAACTGGCTTGGCCATCTAAGTGCAGGAGATGGGAGGCAGTATGATGTGTTCTGTTATTTAGGTTTGGACACCAGCTGCTGAGAGGACCATGCAGAAGTGCCTCAGAGCCACACTTTACACGCTAGGCAGCAGAGTCTTTATCCCGGCTTCAGGTCTTGGCAATTGATTTTTCTCTTCAGGTCTGCTCACCAGCTTGATGTTTAAGAACCTGATTAACTTCAAGTATGAGAATTCACTTCTCCAGACTTAATATTCTTATCTCTATACAAAGGTTTTAGGCCTAATGGCTCAGACCTGGTTTCAGCTCTGAAAGTGTGGCTAGTCTGAAGTGAAATACCAAAATACACACTGGAGTTGGAAGACTTAGTGAGAAAAAGTACATATCTCCTTAATACTATTGTACTGATTACGTGTTGACTTACATTTTGGATATTATTTTTGGATATATTGGTTTAAAGAAAATGTATTGTTAAAATTAGTTTTACTTGTTTCTTTTTACTTTTATATTTTGGCTACTGGAGAATTTTAAATTACATATGTGGCTCACATTAAATACCTATTAACAGACTGGTTTAGACTCTAAAAACACTGTCTCATACTGAAAGTGCCTAAGACCTACTGGCAAAAACAATCTAAATCATGTTTCTGATTTTGCCATTTCTTGAGGCAAGTCACGTAAGCACAAATCCCAACTTTTCCATTGACTTCAGACAAGTTATTAGAATCTTTCTACCTACCTTATGAGGTTTTATGAAAATCAAATAAGTTAATAAATGCAAAGAATACCTGTCACATTATTAGCACCATATAACTATTAGTTATTCATATCTCTAAACTTGTTTTTTTATTACATTAATAGAAGGATAGATACTTCACAGCATGAAGTTTGAATCTGCTCTAATCATGTATTTTAAATTAATTTATAAGTCATAAAAACTGGGTAAATATTAGTAACTGTTCAGCTCTAAAAGTCATAGAATCTATGCAAGCCTGAAAGTGATGACAAAGTTTCAGTCCTCCAGGGTCAATATGAGTTCAGCATTCATATTCCTTTATCCTAACTTGCCAGTAGGTTGGCCTACTGTGCATATTTTTTTATCTTAGTAAGACTATGCTGAGAATGACCTTTTAGTAAAACATCAGAAGAGCTCAGTATTGATGCCAGCCTCATTCTCAAAGTCACATTTACACGCATATATCAGGGCATTTAACTTGCTCTCTCAATAATTTTGATACTGCATAGTTTTTAAGCTGACATGGAGCTTTCCAGAACATATTGTACTTCAGAAGTATTTGAGGGGTGCCTGGGTGGCTCAGTTGTTTATGTGACTGATTCTTGATTTCAGCTCAGAGCATGATCTCCTAGTTTGTGAATTCAAGCCCCATGTCAGGCTCTGTGCTGACTTGAGGAGCCTGCCTAGGATTCTCTCTCTCCCCCTATCTCTGTCCCTCTCCCTGTTTGCTCTCTTCTCTCTCTCTCTCTTGCTCTCTCTCTCTCTCTCTAAAAATAGACAAAAACATTTTTTATAGAAAGTATCTGAACATATTGCGAGAAAAGATTTCACGCACAATACATGGTACAATTCCTGAGGATATGGAAGAGATTATTTTTTAATTTCTTTTCAAAATGTCATGCATACTTGGAGATTTATTGGAATAATAGATGTAAAAGAAAAAGCATTTAATTCTTTGGATGATTTTTTCAATGGAAACATTTTCTCATTTATTTCACTATTAGTTACTAAGTGTCTATTATGTGCCTGGCACTATTCTAGGTACCAGGGACATAAAGATAATCAACATAGAAACTTGGCCATCAGGAGGGTATGCAGTAACAAAATTATTGAGAGAGTAAGTTAAAGATCAAACATATGTATATATATATGTGTATATATATATATATATATAACCAAGTTAAATGGTTATGTTGGTATGCATCAATCTTGAGCTTTTTTACTTTTTACTAAAACATCATTTTGAACTTAGTCTGCAAGTAGGATCAAAGATTCAGTCCATCTCTTCACGAAATGTTGGTGTATGTATGATCTTCTGCAGTAATGAGACTCATCATGAAACCCCAGCAAGAATCTCACCTATCCAATGCCAGATGGCAGAAAAACAAACCGTTTATAGAGCGGATTACAAGTAGGCTATAGCAAAAGTGCTGTCTCCACATGATTCCTAAGCTTTCAACCAAGTGCCAAGGATTTATGTGCCTAATTCCCATTAGAATTTATAAGAATTAATAGAGCATGAATAGGAAAAAAGATCTTTAACTGAAAAGTGAAGTCTTGAAGACCCTCAAGATAAAAGTTCAAATTTTTCACATATTTTTGACAAGAGTCTTTTGAAGTTAAATTTTAGAATTGTTCAGATTGTAAGTGGGGGACAGATTAAGCATGTGCTGACTCCGTTTAACAGAGGTTGAATGTTGGAAAGGTGCAGTGGAAAACACTCCCTGGGCTGGGAGTCTATAGGCCAATTAGGTTTTAGTCTTTTGCTCAAGAACTTATAAACTTTCTGGGTGCAGAAAGGCCAAAGTGCATGAATGTGTTTTCTGTAATGCTAAGCTGAAAATACTACAGAGCCTGTATCCGGGACATACCTGAATGAGTAAATATCTAATCGATAGAGAATTTTTAAGTTCATGTGATAGAATTGTTTTTAATTAACTGACTAGATTTACTATGAAAGAAATGCAAGAAACCCATGATTCCCTTGGAGGAAACCTGCTTAAAAAAAAAAAAAAAAAAACAACCTTGGAGCTTAAAAAGAGCTGTGGTTGTCAAGGGATTTAATATGAGCTGGACAAAATGACAGCAGTCCTGCACCTGCACACCACAAACCTATAGTGACTGGAAGAGACACTACATTAGCTAATACCACCAGAAATTGCTACATTAAGAATTCTCACAGGAAAACAAATTATTTCTCTGGAGGCTTACCACTGGTCTCTATCCTCCAGCTTACTTAAGACAACTTCTTGCCCAAACAAGTAGCAACTACTTCTGAAAATGTTAGAATCATACCTGGATTCTACAGTTTTAATTGGGATTAGGTGATATGAAATCCATAGTCGAAAAATAGTTCAAGTATTGGACTTCTTGGCATAGAACCACTTCCACATCTACCTCTTAAGCCTGTTCACCAGCCCAACTCTATGCAGCACAGTAACATTCCAAGAGATGATGGGTAACAGAAAGAGGTACAGATTATAGAGTTTGTAGATGTAAGGCATTTTGTATTTTGAATCTTAATAAACAAGGCTCACATTTGTCATAATTCATGCATACAACAGTATTCCTTATATTCCATGGAAATGATTAATGATCCCTTAACAATACCCATGCCAGAAAACAACTGCTATAAATCACATACCAACTGCCAATACAAAACGCCATTATTCTAGATCAGGTAAGGAGAAAGGCAATCCTGACCAGGTTCTTCTACACAGTGAAATTGTGTACATGCAGCCCCAGTCATCACTGCCTTCTGAGAATGAGCTACCATCCTGTTTCATGTTGTTGGAAGCATTGTCCTATGCTCTCCTTGTTCCACAGATTACAAACTCTATCATCAGCTCTGGCCTTTGTTCAAGCTAAGAGGACTTACAGAGTGACTTGGCTGGTAGCTTTTTTATTGTATTCAATTAGTAAGATGGAAGAGCACTATTTGATATAAGAACTTCTTATATTCAGCTCTCATTTATGCCTGGTAAAGAAGGAAAAGAAATATCTTCTAAAAAGAAGACAAAAAAAAAAAAAAAACCCACAATGACTATAATTCTGATTTTCACCTAAGAGTAACATCTTCCTTGTGAAGTCTTTTTCCAAATAGCTAAATGGCCAGTTTCTATTTCAACGCTTTTCCTGTTTGTCCTATAGATAATTGTGAATAATCCACAGACAAAACTAGAGCAGAGGGTATTCATCTTTTAAGATTTTCTTTTTTTATTATTGTGCTTTTTACTTCTGTATTGATAAATCAGTTTCCATTTTGTTTTCAGAATATTCCACCCTTTGGGCTATTAAAGAATGAGTTACCAGAATTTTATCCTAAGCCAGATAAAAGCTGCAAATATTTTGTCATATACCTGAGCACCAGGTTAGGGGCTCAAAGCATAAAATATCCGCCATTGGCTTACAGTCTACATGGGAATCATTAAGTTACTAGAAACTGGTTTGAAATTACTGAATAGTAAGCCAAATAAGGAATCATGTAAATGCTAATGCATTAAAGCTAAGAAACAAATAAAATTCCCCCAAATCCAGAGTAAATTCTTGGCCAAGAAAACTTCCTGCCCATAATATAAATAATTATCCCAACCTCATTAAATTAAGAAAAAAATAGAGTTGACTTGGAGCCTGTGTCATTGTTTCTTACTTCATTTTCTTTTATATCTTCCTCATAGTGCCCAACACAGCACTTTTTATATGGTAGGTTCATAATCACACATTCAAACAGAAATGCATGGAGTGACCTCTCTGTGTCCAGTTCTGTGTGGGCACCAGGGAAGAACAGGGCAAAATATGATCAAGTCTGTGTTCTCATAGGGTTCATATTCCAGGTGAGACTAAGAGTTTGCTAAATGATTGAAATAATGTTGCCCCAGGATTTATTCTTAAATTCTTTTTCATGTAAAATCAGACAGATAATACCACACTTTTATTCTTACCAAATATTAACCAAGTTAAATTAATAACCATATTTATGAGATACAGGAATTTTATTTTGTCTTTGTTTTTGAGAGGTATTACTCTATAATGAGAAAATTATAAAGTTTAAAGAATTAGGAGAATGAAAGTAGAAGGGCTAACCAGAAAATCAGAATGCAGAACTGGACAGTTAATATGGGAAACTCTTAAATTAGAGTCTAAGTTAACATTCTTTACTTTCAGCCATGTTTTAATTATGCCCATTTGTCAAAAAGCTAAACACCACAAAAGCTTAAATAACCATAATATGCTCATATTATCATATAACTGGTGCTCATAATAATGGTCTTAATGCACTGTAAGACTGAAGTAACCTCTGAGTAATCAAAGAAAAAATACCCTATATGTTCCGAGTTTTAAAAATTATATTACATTTTTATTCCGAGAAAATTTACAATCCACATAAAATATGTATGCCTCTCCATTAACCTGAATATTAAATTAAACTTTCCATTCCTTAATCATTTTACCAACACTTAATTTGTCTTCCCACCTCTTTCCAATACATATACACACACACAATCACACACACACTCATACACACAAACACACACACAGACATACCACCCACTCTCAAGCCACACCCACACGAGTCACTTTGCTTTTTTTTTTATGTTAAGACTGACTTTATTTAAAAAAGAAAAAAAGGGAAAGGGAAATGAGATTATTTCAAATATTTTAATAGACCAAGGCTTTTGATAAAAGCTCTAAAGTCTTACCAGACATTAGTAGGGAAACTTGCATTTGCTGTATTCATTCACAGGATCATATGTATATCATGTATAATAGAAGAAGAGTTTTAAAGACTTCTAGAAGAAGAAGGCATGCTACACTTACTTAAATAACTATCACTTGGTTCTTAAAACATCCAGGGAATTCATTAAAACCTTTATCATCAAGACACTGCTGTCATTAATAGCAAAATATTTCTTAGCCTGACTTTATAAATCTTTAAGCCTGCACCCCTCGCTTGTTAATCCCTCAAGTCTATGACACTGGTGTTCCCCCTTCTTTTCAGTTTTTCTATTTCTGGTTCTCCCATGCACCTTCCTATTTCTTAAACCCAGACATTCCCTTCATTTTTCAGTTTTCCGAGAGGGAGGGAATTGGCATGTTTTTTGTTTGATTGTTTGTTTGTTTTTAATCTATTTATCTCAATCTTCCTCTCAACAATGTCTCCCTTGGCAGTGTCACCCAACACTTACCCTAGCTCTACCATCATCTCTGGATACTTTCTGAATTTGGGCTCTTCACTTCCAACCGCATATATGACAACAATACTTGAATGTCCCACCAGCATTTCACATTCAATATGTCTAAAATAAACTCAGAATCTTTCCTACCAAACCAACCCTCTCTTTTTTAACTTATGCTCCCCCAGTTGACAGTGTCTCCTGCCTCCCAGCTCCCCAAGCTCCAAACTTTAGATTACTTTGCAATTTCCTTTGCTTCCCTTTACTTAATCACTTGATTTAAAATATCTATATAGCTCCTACTTGCGGGTAACAATCAGATCCTCCCCTTGGTTTCTGTTCATCCCACACCCTCTGCTTGTACCATTAGGCTTTCCCTACATTGATGCAACTACCTGCACACTAGTTTTATCTTTTGATTTTTCATTTCTTGCAAGATCTAGCACTATGATTCCTACAGAGTAGAACCTCAATGAATATTTGTTACATGAATTCAATAAAGAAATGCATTTTCAGAAAGAAGGGAATGGTCAACATAAAGGTCAGAGAAGGTAAATCACTACATTTTTTAAAGCCCGGATCTTAAATTGAAGAGAAGGTCTTAGAGATGCTAGCCTAGGATTAACAATGAATTATATTAACACTTTGAAACCTGTTTTGTGACACAGTAGAAAGAAAAGTCTAACCAATACACTTCTTTAGCATTTTGGAAAGGAACATGCCAGATTTTTAATCTTTTTAAAACTCACTAAAATTCTGATGAAATCTCGCTGAGGTGTTCACCAGTACAGTGACTCCTAACTACCACAGCGGGATTTTTAAAATCTGGTGGCAGTTTTGGGGTCTAGAGGCATTCTTCCACGACGGTGCTCCTCACGTAGGTGGAGCACAGAGCCCTTGAAACTCTCAGGCATTTAAATGCCACGATGAAAAAGATCACTTTTGCGCCACAGTCTAGGAGGTGAAACCCATTATCAAAAGTAAATGCATAATTTCCCTTTCTGTTGGTCACATCTTCCAGGTTAGTGAATTTTTAAAATAAGTTCTTAGAAAATATTTTTATGCAAGTCTCTGATGGGAGCGTTTCTTATCAAAATAACTTCCAGAACATTTATAAAAAGCCTCTTTTTCATGCATAGTTTTAGATTTTGGTACGAAATGAGAGTACCAGAGATACATGTTTTTAAAGTTTTAAAGAAAAGCCACTTAAAGTGGGAAAGGCAGCACTTTAAATGAATGATTAGAAAATCTTTTCTTAGAACATTTTATCCTAGCCTAGCTTTCTCTGCATTTGCCAAGGATTGTTTAGTCCCTGACACACATTTTTACACAAACAATGTGTAGAACAAAAATACCATATTTGCCCATCATGAGATGTGCATCACTTGGCAAAAATCTGATGTGTCTGTCTAATTTTGAGAAGAAGATAATTGGTGCTTTAAATAAAATTGGGTGTATTTATTATAAGAACCAAATTAAGCAAATTATTTTGGTCTTCCTAATGCACTGATCAATAGAGTTAATGTAATATGCCAAGAACTTGAAGACCTTTAGACTCCTTCAAATCCAGGTGTATCTTCAAATCCAGGTGTATAGTATTTCACTGTTTGTTCTGTCCCTTTATACTCCTAAACTTACAATACTTTTTTCTAGGTTTGGTGATGTTAGATATCAAAAAGAAATTAGCTATATCAAATGAGGTTATAATCTGGCCCATTTGAAGCAACAGCTTTACATTTGAGAATTTACAGATGATATGAAATTTTTGTCAGCTATTAAATGCATTTTTAAAAAATTCCTATTGATTGAAGATGCAGACTTCAATGTTTTCTCCAGTGGAGCTAATGAACTGAATGGAAAATATCTCATTAATTTCTTGAGCCCCCTTGTGAGGCAAGAAAATGACATTCTCATCTAACAGCTGGAAAAACTGAAGAACTAGTGGATGTAACTGCACTCAATTGCAAAGGAAAATAATAGTTCTAATACAATACTCTGAGATGTAGATATGAAAGAATATTTCATACACACATATTCCCTCTCTTATTTTTAAGGAATCAATACCCGCATCTTAAAGTGTGAGGAGAGTTAAACCCTTGGATCTTGGCCCTGTACCTTTTGGCAGAGTAAATTATTGCCTCATGGCCTGGCAGCGCAGTTGCCCTTTTAATTAACTTTTAAATAGCTTTTCCCTAATCCATAACCTAAGATCCGGCCAATAATGAATTTTCAGTAAACTTTTTAAAAATCTCTTATTCTATAGATATTTTAAATGTAAAATTTCAGGAAATAAGAACTCTTTGTAAGGTACATTGAGAGTAATTGGGAGGTAAAACAGAACAAATTTGAATTGATTTGTAGTTTCACAAATATGAATTTGACATTTCACTTAAAATTTGCAAACATCATATAGTTTTGTGTTCTTCTGACTTTACTTGTTTTGCAAAAAAGTGGAATGTTTCACTTGAACAGAAATGCCCTCAAGTTACTTCCAGGATTGCTGTAGGATTGATTTTTCTAGGTTAAGGAAATGCAGAAGTTAGGTGTTTTATATGCACTCTTTTTTGTTTTTTTAATAAATTATTATCTTTTTTTCTTAAATGGGTTTAGGACATCCCCAAACAAATCAGGAAAATGTAACATCATTTCAGTACTACCAACATAGGGCTTTGTGTAAAGACTGTGACACCATGACAGTGAAGTATTCATTTTTAAGCTTTAAACAGAGAAAGCTTTACCTCAGTGTGTCCAATAGAAATTCAATATGTAAATTAACCCATATTATCTGTATGCTGATTGGCTTGAGTTCCCCCGAATGTCACAATCTCACCACCCAGCAATGAGGTATTTTACTGCTGTCTGGAGATCAAATTATTACTGTAGAGAAGGTCTTTATTTTTTCTGTTTCATTAACAGATTATTATAAAGCAATAAGCAAGTGAGAAGAGAAGCAGACGTTTTACATTGGGAATTGATGAAAGCATATCTGTTCATTTTTTTGAAGGTGGGGAGTTGTTTAAAATCTTATAACACCCCCACCAACAAAACTCTTCGGAAATGGTAAAATAAGGAAATGCATGATTCCAGAGACATCCCTAAGCACTCAGTTATCAGGCTATGTGGTGCCTTGTGATATCATCGGACCTTTTGGATGGGTGTAAGTTTTATGAATTTGTTATATTCCTAGTATTTTTCTTCTGTAAAAGCAAAGGGGGAGGGAAAGGAAACTCACACACACAACTGCTTTGACATTACCAATGTATTGGTCAGCAGTACTTGGAGGAAGGAAAAAGAAAGGCTGTTGCTTGGTGGAGTGAATGCAAGGAATAGTCACTTAAATTTTGTAAACCTGATTCTATCATCGTATTCATTAAGGTAAAATGCATGTAAATCATTTTGCAATTGTCCTCTGAACTTAGCTTCTCTTAACTTAACACATTATTTGCAAGCATTTGAGAATAGAGGATGACTAACAAAGACAGGGCTGCCCCTAACCTGCTTTCTTCCCTCCTTCCCCATTGACAAGATTTTTCTTGACTGCGCTTTTAAAAATATATATATTTAATTTTTCTTTCTTTCTTTTTTTCTCCCAGCTAACCTGCAAATGCAAAAGGTCAGCTGAGGAAATCATTAAAGAGGAATTCTAAAAGAAGCTTCCAAAGCGTTGGACCACCCTAAAAGAGAAAGGAAGGAAATGTTCGGGGAAAGCTAGGGTTCCCGGAAACTGAAGAGGGGGCGAGCGCCCCCGACACCGTGGCTTCTCCGGGCGCTGCCTTAAGGGACCAGGGTGGGCCTGAGGTCCTGCACAAGCCTTTCCAAGCCCCCACTTCAAATGTGGGGAGGGAAAAGTTCAGAAGCAGCCACAAGGGGACAAAAGCCTCATTTTACCAGTTCAACAGGACAGGACATCCAATAAACAGAGCGAGCTCTGGAAACGGGTCGAGGCTCCCGTTGGTTCCACAGAGACTGAAGCAGCCCCTGCCGCCGCCCTCGCCGCCGCCGCCGCCGCCGCCGCCGCCGCCGCGGCCCCTGCGTTACTGGGGGAGACGGTGCCGCTGCGACAGGGGAGGACGCGGCTGGAGCTCAAGGAGGCTCCAGCGCGCAGGCGCCGCCGAGCCCTGCCTGGATGCTCAGTCAAGGCACTAAGGCAAAAAAAAAATCAGCAATTTATAGAAAGAAGAAGCTATAGTCTGTCGGGATATCCAACACCAACAGGTAGGAGGATATACTCTCGGTTAAGTTTGGGGGGAGGGGGACGCACAGTGTTGATGAAACTGCAGGTTCACAGGCACTGAGCCCTCCCTGAGGTTTTTTGTTTTTTGTTTTTTTGACAATAAACTGCATAATGGGAGTACATTCAGACAATGCATCTTCAGTAGGGCTTATTGAGAGCTCCATTTCTGGAAAGCGTTGCAAGACTGAGGAATATCAGACTGCGAATCACCGGGAACAGTTCCCTTGCAGCACAGAAGCAATCTCTCTCCCCATCTTCGCGTATGTAATGCATGTCTCTCTCCCCCTCCCCCTCCTCCACCCCACATTATAAATCCAGGGGTGGCGGATTTCAGGTTTCGTAATGTTGCATGATGTGATCGGTATTTACCCGGGGATGTACCGGTGGGGAAATTAAAATCATCGAACGCAGTTTTGCCTGGGCTTCCATCAGCATATTCCGGGCTAGGGAGAAGTGGCAAAGGAAACATGCTTCGTGGGAATAACAGAGGAAGCCGATTTTCCTGGTGTGGCTCTTAGGCACCTAGGAGACAATGTGCATTTTGTCTGAAAATGCAGCCACTTGCGATTTGCAACAAAGATTATCAGTGTAATTAGGAAAGGCTTCTTAATTGCCTAAGAAATACAGGTTCATGTTAAATTCATTTAAATCCAGGCAGCCAAGGTTTACAAATGGAAGTGCATTATTCCTCTGGGTGTGTTTCCCTGGCCAATATTTACATTAACCATTTTTAATAATCATGTGGGTTTAAGAGAGAAAAGATTTACCAGAAATGGGGGGGTAGGGTGGGGAGGAAAAGACAAAAGATTAAGTCACATCAAATCCTGGATAAGTTGCTATTAATTTTGAAGTCTAATGTTGAAATTATGCTTTAAGATGAATCAACAAATACTCTTCTTACAATTTGCTGCATGAATAGTGGCACTTGAGTTAAAAGACATATTTTGCAAGGGCTCTTTGGATCCATATCAGCAGAAAAGCCTGTAAAACACTGACAGATACTAACAGAACTGAAATAAATGTAGGTATTCTCATCTCTGTCTCCTAGCAGCAATCTTGTAGATTCCATTGTAACATTAGTGATTAATTCCTGGACTGGCATATTTTATGATTGTGGAATATTTTATTCCTTCAGTCCTAAAGGTACCCAATCAAATTTATGTTCTCCAAAATGGGGACATTTTAAAATTCATCTAGTTCAGAAAACTAAACAAGCCAATTCTCTGAAATCTCAAGCAAAAATACTAAAGCAAATAATATTATTCAAAATTAAAACTTTATTTGCTTCCCTACAAATGAGCAGCTTTATGTTAGCACTGCCTGAAATCATTACTTGTTAACTTAAGAACTGATAGCTCATTTTTTTTCCAGATATTCTGATGGCAAATCAAATGGAAGAAAAGAGGAAGCATGACTGCAGATCGCATCAGTTCTCTTTGTGGATTACATTTTCAGTAAAATGTATGGATCTATCTTTTCCTTGTTCATATATCTAGATCATGAAACTTGACTGAGGCTGTATCTTTATCCTCCATCCATCTATGGCGAACTATAGCCATGCAGCCGACAACATTTTGCAAAATCTCTCTCCTCTAACAGCCTTTCTGAAACTGACTTCCTTGGGTTTCATAATAGGAGTCAGCGTGGTGGGCAACCTTCTGATCTCCATTTTGCTAGTGAAAGATAAGACCTTGCATAGAGCACCTTACTACTTCCTGTTGGATCTTTGCTGTTCAGATATCCTCAGATCTGCAATTTGTTTCCCATTTGTATTCAACTCTGTCAAAAATGGCTCTACCTGGACTTATGGAACTCTGACTTGCAAAGTGATTGCCTTTCTGGGGGTTTTGTCCTGTTTCCACACTGCTTTCATGCTCTTCTGCATCAGCGTCACCAGATACTTAGCTATCGCCCATCACCGCTTCTATACAAAGAGGCTGACCTTTTGGACGTGTCTGGCTGTGATCTGCATGGTGTGGACTCTGTCTGTGGCCATGGCATTCCCCCCAGTTTTAGATGTGGGCACTTACTCATTCATTAGGGAGGAAGATCAATGTACCTTCCAACACCGCTCCTTCAGGGCTAATGATTCCTTAGGATTTATGCTGCTCCTTGCTCTCATCCTCCTAGCCACACAGCTTGTCTACCTCAAGCTGATATTTTTTGTCCACGACCGAAGGAAAATGAAGCCAGTCCAGTTTGTAGCAGCAGTCAGCCAGAACTGGACTTTTCATGGCCCTGGAGCCAGTGGCCAGGCAGCTGCCAATTGGCTAGCAGGATTTGGAAGGGGTCCCACACCACCCACCCTGCTGGGCATCAGGCAAAATGCAAACACCACAGGCAGAAGAAGGCTCTTGGTCTTAGATGAGTTCAAAATGGAGAAAAGAATCAGCAGAATGTTCTATATAATGACTTTTCTCTTCCTAACCTTGTGGGGCCCGTACCTGGTGGCCTGTTATTGGAGAGTTTTTGCAAGAGGGCCTGTAGTACCAGGGGGATTTCTAACAGCCGCTGTCTGGATGAGTTTTGCCCAAGCAGGAATCAATCCTTTTGTCTGCATTTTCTCCAACAGGGAGCTGAGGCGCTGTTTCAGCACAACCCTTCTTTACTGCAGAAAATCCAGGTTACCAAGGGAACCTTACTGTGTTATATGAAGGAGCATCTGGAAATCTTTAGCCTTGTGAAACACTAACCTTCTCTGCTAAGCAATTGTGGCCTGTAGCCATATCTTGAGAAGAAAATCAAGAAGGGGATCAGCGATGATAAGGATTTGGGCAACATTCTGCAGTCTTTGCAATAGTTCACCTATAATCCTATTTTAAATCTCAGAGTGATCCTGCTGATTGCCGGCGAAGGTTTGTAATTAAGAAAGGACTGAACCACTGCCCTAAGTTTCTTTATGTGGTTGAAAACTAGATAATGAAAGTAGCAGGTGCTAAGTATCAGTGCTAAATGCTGTGTATATCACTACTTATGAAAAAAAAACATCAAAAAAACAATTAGCATTGGACATCTTAATAAATTAAGTTGACATGAGGTAAATGTGTTGATAAAAACTAATTTTAGAAGTTTGAAGACTTTAAAACATTTCATACTATTATTGTTTTGCAAAGACTAAAATATTTGGGGACTTTAAGTACTGTATTCCACTAAAGACGTGCCATGAATTATTGGATTATCACACTTTTAAAAATTCGCCTTGTAAGTTTCGGGGAGCATTCCAAAGCAGTATATTGGTTCCAATTAGAGTTTACTTCTTTTTTTTGTATTAATACATTACTATTTCTAAATACCACTTTCCTTACCTACTAGTGAAATTGCTAGCATTGAATTGTATTATGTGGTTTTGGTTGATTTGGTATAAAGTTTTTCCAATTCATTTATATTTTACAAATGCTAGATACTGGTCTGGGAGGCAACATTAAATGGTACCAGCTGGTCACAATTGAGCAGTTCTAATAATGCAGAATAAACACATGTTGCCTTAAAGGGTTATCTAGTATCTTTCATCTTATTTAGCATTGGAGCAAATAGTCAAGGGAAATCAAATTAGTAACTGGTCATGGTCATGCATCTGGAAGTGCATGGACGATCATTTAATACTCTTTTTCCTTTTCCTCACATGGTCTGAAAATTAAGGTGCACATCACTGGGATAACGAGATTTTCTTCTGAGGTGTGCTACCCATTCTAGTGTGTTCTAGGAAGCAGGCAGTTGATGTATGTTTATATTTTAAGTCAGCTGTCAAGGGGAGACCACAGCCTTAGTATGACATCCTGCACAATTTGTGAAGCATTTATTCTACTGAAGGCACAGTCTTGTTTATACTTTCTGCACATTCAGTGTATTGGTCGTTTAAATTATTTCAGTTTTAACTTGTGAAAGCTTATAATATGATTTCTGGTATTTTAGAAATACATTAGAGTCTGTGAGTCTCATTCTTTAAGATACAGATGTGTGAATTTCAATATAAAGTTGCATTTGCCAAAATTTACCCGTGTAGCCTGTTACTTTCCTTGGAATAAATTTTACATTTTTGGCAATTAATTTCTTTTGACCCAGGAGGCAAGCACAAACTAGGAAAGCTAGCTTTATTATGGTTTTGCTTTTTGCTTTTTGTAGCTATATTTTGGAACTGGAAGTGCATGAATGATAGGGAGCATAAAGCTGATAAACTGACAAATAATATTATCTACAAAAGCATTATTTGATAGTTTGTCATAATTACCCCTCTATTCTTATAAAGCAGTAATATTTAGAGATATATACCTGCTTAGTTGATTGGTTCAGAGTTTTAATACAAAAATATCACATTTTAATTTGGAGCATAGTAAAAATTTGGGGTTCTAAATATATAACATCTAAAAAGAATAGCTTACAATAACATTATGACAAACCAAAAAACATTGTTTTTGTTTTCCATTGTTTTCATTTGTTTGTTTGTTTTTGTTTTTGCTTTTTGGTGCTTGAAAAATATGATGAGGAATCTAATGGAACAGAATTCTTTATTGCTACAGTACTTCTGTAAAGAGAATATCAATATAAATATAAATAAGGGAAAATAAATCACTGAAATGTCTCAATGATATATGCAACTATTCAGTTTTGCTCATATAAGGACAACTCAAGCCATGATTTAGCAAGCACTGTGTTTGACCTCATTTTACTTTATACCAAAGTTGATTAGATCTGAGACAAAGTTTAATGTGCAACAGTGAGTTGAATCTAGCAATAAAAGGCCCCTTGTTGGTACTAAAATCATTATCCAAAATGCAGTAAAGGAATGTTATCAAAAGATATTCTGATAACATTATGGTTCCAACTCAAAAAATTTTTATAGCAGAGGCAAAATTACAATGATTGTATTTATAGAGAACTTTGCTTAGAGGTTCAGATATCACCAGCAATCAGTGGAACATACAGCAATTGTCTTGCAGCCAGAGATCAGGTTTTATTACTACTAGCCCCCACAACATAGACAAGAAAACTGAGGCATAGATTAAACATGGGACATTGAGGAGTCAAGGGCAAGAGCTGAGTGAGATTGTCTGACTAAACCTAGCTATTTGGAATAACAGTAATGAGTGAATAATTCAGAACCATAGTGACTTTCATGTAAGCTTACTTTTGACTAACTTGGCATGTCAGGTCAAGGGGCAAGCAGTAAGTAAGATACATCCCCATTTAATCAATGCCATTTGTAAGTCAATGAGTAATGGTAGTAGTCATGAAAAGTCTGCTTCAGCGTCTTAATGTCCAAATTATATTATCTGTATTGGCACCCGTTCCAATATTCAATATTTAAAAATAGTTGGTAATTAATTCAACTTGAAAATGTTACTAATCTTCAACCCCTAAAAATATTTCCACTGGAGAGTCCAACCTCCCTGTGAGAAAGGCTCATTACAAATAATAATGTGTCCCTCTTGGACTAATTATGCCTGAGCTGAACAGTCTTTAAATTGTTTTCCTTAATAGTGGTGATATGTTTGCATGGGTGTGTCTATACTACCTCATCTGGTTCCTTTGGTGCACAGTGGATTTATTTGTGAGATGCCTGGCTGGAACTAGGCGTTCAGTCTGTGACTGTGGAATCTTATGCAGATATTAACTGAAACAGAAGGAGGTGAGTAACTTGCCCAGTTTCCCACAGAGACCCCATTTAAATAACATAAAACTAGCCAAAGTAATTAGGAAAAATTATTTGTAGGACAACCTATTGACTGAATCACCTTCAAGAGTTAGCTGGTTGGATTTCAACACCAGCATTTTTCACAGGTTAGCTGATTTGTCATTGCTTACACACGGATATGGCCACTTATCCATTTTCCTCTACTTCCATGAATGCTACCTGAATTGCTTATTAATTTATTTATTCATTCAACAAATATGTATTGGGCACTGGGCGTGGTGCTAGGAGCACAGTGGAAAACAAGACAGAACAGTCTCTCATGAAGATTTCTTATCTAGTGGGAATGACAGTTAAATATGTAGTAGCAACAAGTTACAAGTGTTACAATAGCAAACATTTCTAAGATGGACTTGGTATTAATGGCCATTAATGGACTGTTCTCCATTTTTCCGTCAGTGCCTTACCTCCTGTCTTTTCCCAATATTCCTTGGGATTTTTTATATATTATAGTCCCTCAATTCAGAGGGAACCTCCTGTTCTGCTCACACGTCATTTAGATGAATCACCATGTTACTTTGGGAACCTCACTTCCCATGTTGTTAATGCCAAATACACAAATAACAACAAAACCTGAGTGTTAAAGTTACTCCCATGTCCTGACTTATCCATTTCAACAAGCAAGATATTTCAGTTCCTTCAAGAAACATGGAGGTGTCTTTTCTTACATGTTCATACCTTCCCACAAGGTAGCCATGCGAGTGACTGGGTAAAGTGTCATCCAAGAAGGCACTAAGAGGCCAATTCCTGGGACTCTCCCATGGTGCTCTAGTAACGATGGGAATAACCTGTGAAACAGGGTTTATATCTTTTACTGTTAAGCATGCCACTGCGAAGTTTCTAACGATACCATAAATCTCCCTAACCCCATAATCTGAAAAGTTTGTTTGGCCTCCAAAAGTTATTTCTATTGCAAACACAATTAAACATATTTGCAATTATATAAAGACCTATTTCTTTTCAGCTAAGCCATGTAATAGAGAGTTGTGGTGTGACCAGGATTACTGTAGGAAAGTTTGTAAGTAGAACCAAAACTTCACTTCTGTGTATTCACCGTTAGATAAATTTACTTTGTTCCATTTTTTTACTCTACAGTGTTATTTTAAAAAAACCATAAAAAAGTTTATATTAATTCCATATTTAAAAAGAAAGGAAAGAAAAGAAGATGATAAATGGTAATGTTTTGAATACTGGTTAAACATATTAATTAAGGTAGATGGTTGCCAAAATTGTGGGTTATTTGCAATTCCAAAATCTTGTGAGTTTGTTTTCTATGTAAAAATACATCATTTTCATGTTTGTTAATATTCTCTTCTAAATGTTTTGAATGGAAATTGCAGGGTCTACCAGGATAATTGTTTATTGCTGACTTTTTTTTATTATTGTTCTCAAATCTGGGCATGCTAGTGTTCTGTAACTTCCCCCAATTTCCTCAGAAACTCTTTTTTACACCATATTAAAATGACAGAATTGCTTAATTTTGAGGCACAGGTTCATAATTAGCCTAAATAGTGGTTAAAATGAAGATATTGTTTGTAGATGACTGGATTATTTTTGCCATTAGTCAAACAGTCAAATAAGTTAAAGGCTTATTGAGAACTTGGGTAACAGAGGGAAGATGGTATTTTGGGGGGATGGGGTTGGGGTTTTTGTTTGTTTGTTTGTTTGTTTATTTTTGGCTAAATATTTGCTTTATATTGCAATGTAACAGGTTCTAAAAAAATGTATTAAGACCAAGAGGCTTTAACTCTATGAAAGGATTATATAAATAAGGCCTAGTTTTTAACATGGAGAAGGAGCTTTTGTATCATCTCCTTTCTCCAAAGGGATGATGTTCATTAGCTACTCAAATCTTTTGGGTTAAAAGGCTTTTAAGCCAGTTTTCCTCCCACCAGATCAGGCAGTTAATACAAGGGCTGGAGTCCTATAAAAGCCCTGGAAGAAAGTAAAGAGAATACGTTTTCCTCTGAGCAATTGTAGAAAAAGGCCTCAGAAAAGCTACAAGTGGTTTGGGGCTTAGAATTACTCATACTTGACATTCAACAACCAGCCCATAGTTACTTTTGATGCCACCAGATAACATTATTCTCTGAAAGACACATGTTTTTCAAGGTTAACTTAAAGGTAGAAAGCAGTTCTTTTTTTCTCCTCTGTTTGCTTGGAAAATAACAGATTCTGGACACAAAAATTAAAACTTATACTGTAATGCACATCTTGGTTTATGGGGTTTTCAATAGACAATAAAATAACATTAACTTATACTGATGTTCAGGATCATGGGATGAGAAAGTAAGTATTGTAATACTTTGAGAAAGTTATTATAATGTTAAAAAACTTTAAAGCTGAATTGACAGTCAAGCTTCAACTAGCTAAAGTTAATTAGTTGTTTCTTTTCCTGGCTTTAAGAAAGTAAAAATCTGACTAGATGAAAGAAGAGCTGGTCTGTTTCTCCTACATCAGGAAAAAAAAATGTTGAACTGGGAGAATGCATTTTCTCCAGGGGAAAAAAAGAATTCGGGTCATTTTTAGTAAACATTTTTCTTCAACATAATTCACCAGTCATTTATTGTGTACCTACTGCATGTACAATCCTGGGCAAGTAACTTAACTTCTCTACGCCTCATCAAGAAAAAAGAGATGATAGTGCCAACATCCTGGAGTTATTGAGAAGATCCAGGCAGAGCACCCTTGTGAAGCCCTTGAGAGAGAGTTTGGCATCTTAAATAAATTTTACTTCTTGCTGCCTCTCGCATAGTTCACCATCCAGCAGCAGAGACACAAACAAATTATGAGACAATGTGATAAGTGCTGTGAGGGAGGCATGTGAGGTAAGCGTTAAAGAAACACAGACAAGCAATTAACTCCGTGAAGATGGCAGAAGGAAGGTGAGACAGAGAAGGTGGCAAGTGAACTCAGTCTTGAACGATCATTTTAATTTCATCTGCTTGACAAAGTTAGAAGAGCCATATCAAACAAAGGAAATAATAAAATGAGCAAAGGCAAAGCGATCCTAAAGCTCATAATGTGTTCAACACAGAAATTCACTAATCAGGGAAATTTAATGTTGTGTGACTGGAGCTTATGTCCCTGGAAGGGGAAAGGTAATGTGGTGTAGAGGTTAAAAAAAAAAAGCACAAGACTTGAAAGTTTAAGTCCTTACCCTGTGCTTTACTAGCTTTCTGATTTTGAACAAGTTAACTAAACTTGGAGAGTCCCAACTCGCTTCTCTGTCATGGCAGGGGTAGGGATGGCAAGTGGTAGCAACAATTATTTTTAAAGAGTTGCTTGAAGATTAAATGAGATAATATAATAAACATAAAATAATAATAACTTCTTAAGTACTTACTATGTGCCAAAGACAGTTCTACATGGTTTTCATATAGTAACTCATTTGGTTATCACAATGAGTAGGTGCTATTATTATCCATAATTTACAGATGAAGAAACTGAAGCCCAGAGAAGTAACTTACACGTTAGTAAATGGCAAACATGGATGTAAAGCACTTAGCACAGTACCCAGCCCAGAGTGAATATTCACTAAATTTTGGCTATTGCTGCTGCTGCTGCTGCTGCTGCTACTGTTGATTTTCACACAATAACTAGGAAGGATAGTGACTGACTAATGGGAGCTGAAATGACCACAGAAACAGAGCTACAGCCTCAGACGTTGGCTTCGCCTTGCTCTTCTCCGCGCTTTCCCACCGAGGATCTAAAGGAAGCAAAGAACAGTAGTTGCTTGCTTTCACAGAGGATCATATTACTGTGGAAACAGGAGAATCCATCTAATCTTTCAAATGACTTTTAGAAGGACATTGCTCAAATTACATCACTCAGATTTTCAACGTGGGCTGCACAATTCCCACTCCATGGAGAGTATCTTCAGATCTGGCTCATATCCTTCAGTCCTAATTCAGTTTTGTCCCAGTCTGTGTAAGTAGAGACCTTGAGTGAATGATTACCACAGGCTGGGTAAGATCGTTTCGTGGAGTCTCCCTTTGCCAAGTCTCCTTTTAAAGGTCTCCCTTGAAGATCACCATTCCCAACCATTTTCCAACAGCCAACATTTACTTCCCTGCTCTGAAATCTCTCCAGAGGCTTCCATAGCCTCTGCATTCATAACTATACATAGTAAAGAGATGATTAATGGACAATAATCCAATGGCAGGATTACCCTATGAATCCTGATTGCTTGGTATTCATGCATCCACAGGGTCCCCACAATTTTCTAACTATTGACTCATACTTGTTTACACAACTGGCCATTTTTTACTGCATTTTTTAAAGCTATTGTTTTGCCCATTTGAGCCCCTCTACATTCACCCCAGTTGAGCCTCAATCTTTTCATTTGACTTCTTACTGTACCAGTAATTATACCAAGTTGCTTTCGTCTACCAAAGTGACAGCTGCTGCCATCCCTCCACTTGTTTGGTGCTGCTTGTGGTCTCAGTAAATGTAGTATTTATTTCATTACCCTGTGTAGCATGGAAAAGGGTGCCAGTCTGGGTGTCAGGGGCTGAGCTGCTGACCAGCTATAGACTGTTGTCAATTCACTTGACCTCTTAGCTCCCTCAACTGGAAAATGAAGAGGTTGATCTCCCAAATTCTTCCAGCTTGGAAAAATCTATGGTTCATCCATGTAGGTCACTGATATCCTAAGGACATTAATGACATGGTTATTTCTAACAAACATAGCTTCCTCACGGCTCACACTGGTCCACCAAGAGCCACTTCCTATGTACAATATTTCTATTAACTAGATTCTTACCTAAGCAGTTGGGGCCCAACCGGATCCCAGGTTGCTGACACCAACACTAGAGAATATCTTTAGCATGTTAAAATACTCTCCCATTGGGCATCCGTTTTATTCATGTGCTAACTTTGAAATAGCACTTTTAATTTTAATCAGACAGACTTGATGCTCTGCTTCCATTTCAAATGACAAAATTATGGATATTTGTGCCCAGTTATTCCTTTTTATGTTCTATTCTCAGTTATAAATAATTCATGGATTTCTTTTAGAGGGCACCAAATTTATTTCAAGTTCCTGTTGCAAATATATGAAACATAAAATTTAGGAAGATATTTTAGTACCTCCATAGTTTGCAATTATAGAATGATCCATCTTTGAATAGATGTTTTATAAGCACCTACTGTGTACAAGGAGCTGTACAGGGTGCTTAACTAATATTTTAATTGAGTCTGGTTTGGTTGAGGTTTTAGTCTTAAAGACTTGTAAAATGTACAAAAATCTAGTTTTCTTTTTGCAGTTATTTTGGCTATGCCTTACATACATGAAGACATTGCTTTTTAAATTCCATCCAGTAGAAAAGTGTTTTCCTATTATTTTCCTATTATCTTAAATCTGGCTTAGATTTAAATCAGTGAATTAATGGTGCATTTTTATTTACAATTTCTTATTTGTAGCAACAAAACTATTTAGTTAGCATAAAACACCCTTTTTAAATATATTTTGAGTCTGGTGGCTTGTTGACTTTTAAAAGAATGAACTGAAAAAAGTAATATTCTTAACATGGTAGTAACTTTTTAGCTACTAATAATGAATATGGTAGATAATGTGGGAGAAACATTCATGTATCCTAGAATTCATAATTCAAGGAAACAAATATTCCCATGTTTACGTGGCCCTGATACACCCACAGTGCATTGGGAATTTTGTACAATTATTGCATGAATGTTTTTAGATATAATGTCACTCAGTTCCCTGATACAGAAAGAAGCTGTGTTCTTCTCAGCGGTGCTATTATTTGTTATGCCTGGAAGGTCTGGAGCATTTTCTGCAGTGCCAGAGATCTAGTACTTTGCATTTCTATCATGGGCATGAGAAAATGTCATTTTAGAAAGAAAAAAATTGAGAGAGAAAGACACATTCTAGTGCATTGAGTTTTGCTGAAGAATAGTTGCTCTCTGTTGTAATTTTCAGACAAACTTAAATTGTTTGTACATGATAAAATATCCTCATAAATATTCAACTAAGAACTATTCTATTTTCAACCAACTAAAACTAACATTGATAATAATGATCAATTATAGAGTGTTCATTATAATGAACAGAGGGGAAATACAAAGGAAACTGCAAATTTAACCTCCTCCTTAGATGTTTCTGTATAGTAAAAGACTGTTAAATACATTTCTTCATTAGTAGCAGAAAATGAGATGCAGCAGGACACATGTATGTAATGACCAAAGCAAAGCCACAAAAGAAATGAGAGGGAATGGCAAGGTTGCTCCAGTGATGGGAACAAGTGGCACCAGAAAGTTTGGAAAGTTTGAAAGTAATAGGAAGAAAGAATGGGGCTAATAGTTTAAGTGGTTTAGAAACAGATTCTACTATTTAAAATCCTCAGCATCTCTCTACTGTATATAAAAGATCAAATTCAAAGCTCTTTGTTAAGACCTTTTATCACAATGTGGTGATCTCATCTATCTATATTCTTCTCTCATTCTTTTCCATTTTCCATTCTTTGTCAATACCACATAAACACACACAGATATCTCTCCCAAAATACAGGCACATACTTCTACCGCAGGCTATCCAACTCAATCCATGTCCACTCAAGTTTCACCTTTGACCTCTTTGACCCACATTAATTTCTCAGTTCTCTGCATGCCTCACTTGTATTTAATCTATGTTTGGTTTTACTTGATGTAATCTGATTGCTTCAGATTTCTCGAGTAATATTATAAGCTTATGAGCCACATCTTATACCTATTTTCTTAATTTAAAAAAAATTTTTTTAATTTTGTTTTATTTATTTTGATACAAAGAGAGACAGAGCATGAGAGGGGGAGGGGCAGAGAGAGAAGGACACAGAACCAGAAGCAGGCTCCAGGCTCTGAGCTAGCTGTCAGCACAGAGCCCGATGCGGGGCTCGAACCCACGAATGTGAGATCTGACCTGAGCCGAAGTCGGAGGCTTAACCAAATGAGCCACCCAGGCGCCCCTAAAAATTTTTTTTAATGTTTACTTACATTTTAGAGAAAGAGAGAGAGGGTGAGCAAGGGAGAGGCAGAGAGAGAAGACACAGAATCCAAAGCAGGCTCCAGTCTCTGAGCTGTCAGCACAGAGCCTGATGCAGAGCTCCAACCCACGAAGCATGAGACATGACCTGAGCTGAAGTCAGATGCCCAACTGACTGATCCACCCAGGCACCCCTCTTCTACCTATTTTCTACCCTCAAAAGGTATCCTATCTTACTAGTAGGCAATAAATAAAATGTTTAAAAAGTATAAATATTATACTTTATAGATATGAGAACAGAAGAGCAAAAATATTAATTTTAGAAATTTCTTATTAAAATCTCTTCATCCTTGTCCAAGCTGAGATGTTAACTCAAATGTTATTTCCAAAACAGGAAGAGAGAACAAAAGAGAGGGACTCTATAATCAAAATCTAGGTAATCCTGACATCTCCTTTGTAAACAAATATACTACTAATCTTTTGTTTTGCGGTCAAATGCTCTATCCCTGAGTTATACCCCCACCTTACTACTAATCTTTTAAGGGTCAATGAAGTTTAAAGTTTTCTGTAGTGGTGATGAATTTTCAACTATTCACACTTTCTCACTTGTCTTCCTTGTGATCAGTTTCACACAAATGGAACATATAATCAGATATTGTATTGTATGTGATATTGTATTTATAATCATTCTACAATTTTAATATAAACATGCTAAGCAATATTGAAGCTATGTTTGCAAAATTTTAAGACATTTTTATTTTGGAATGGTCTTCACATTGAACAATATTGACAACGGAGCATATTGTATTAATCAAGAATATCTCTTAATCTATGCTTCATTAGGACTTAAATTAGAATCTGGTAGATAACTCATCACAACTTCAAAAACATCATCATTTAGAAATTAATTAAAATGTAGTGAAATTTCTTTAAAATACACACTAATCTAATGAATTTTAGATGACTAAGAACAAGATCAAGAATGAGTTAGGCTTATTGAATATAAATGAATATTGTTTTAACATTGGTATACTTCTGCAATAATTAAAATAAACTTGTAAAGTGTATTCTAGGGTAGCCTAATTTTATCAGATGATTCAAATGCAGTGATTATAAATCTTCCTGAAATACTGTTAAGAATATGACCCTATAATTTTATATTCTATTTTTATTAGATTAACCTTCTAATAACAACTGAATTTTTAATGTATATTCAAGTATATATTTAGAATAATTTTGAACAATTTCAAATATATCATAGGCTGTTAACAGCAACATAAATACTGTTGAATTTGGTGTATGATGGCATTTATTTTATTAAATTATTGTTATCATGATTATAGTTATTTTAAATCAAAATAAATGAGAACAATTTGTGTGTCAGTTGGACCTAAGAGTAAGAGAACCTTTAAATTTCATTAGTTTCTCAGATAAATTAACACTCAGGGTACTTATCAGTGATAAAACTGAAAGACTACATTTCTTGATTTAAAATTATTTAAGAAAAAATGGACACATGTCTACAAAAGCTCATTTCTACAGATCATACTTAAAAAAAAACTAAACTGAAACCTTTAGTTCAAAGAGAATAGAATAATTCTAAGAGTCAGAGACAAATAATTATAACACTTTATTTTATTAACTCAGACTAATGAAAAGTAATGCCTTTCCCTGTTCAGCTAACCAAACTTGGCTAGTGGTTTATTTCTTAAGGAGGGAGCATAAAAAAGAAAGTTTAATTATTATAAGTCAGTTTTCAAGATAATCATTCATTTATTCAATGAATATTTATGCACCACCTACTATGTTCCACTGTACATATTCAGTGTGATGATACAATAATGAATAAAACACACGGTATCTGCTTCAGATAGAACAGTCTTTATAAATGCATAATAGTTTTTACGCATGGTTTGCTAATCTGGACAACTGATTATCTCAACTCCAAAAAGAATTTTACCAGTTAAAAGGTATCGCCAGAACTAATGTTTTCACCCTCACTTTTAAATCTTAATGAATAAAGAAAACAAATCAGGGGTGCCTGGGTGGCTCAGTCTGTTGAGCGTCCAACTTAAGCTCAGGTCATGATCTCACAGTCTGTGGGTCTAAGCCCCATGTTGGGCTCTGTGCTAACAGCTCAGAGCTTGGACCCTGCTTCAGATTCTGTGTCTTCCTCTCTCTCTGACCCTCTCCTGCTCACTCTCTGTCTCTGTCTCTCAAAATAAAATAAAGACATAGAAAAAATTTAAAAAAAAGAAAAAGAAAACAAATCATTCCATAGATTCATACCTAAAACAGCTTATTTACCAAATAAGGAAAGCAAATGCTCCACCCTACTGAAAAGGATTGAATCTGGGCACCTTAACTTTAGTGAAAGATCAGTTATATCATAAAACTGCATTTCACAGATAACAGGCACTGCTGGGGGAATGAGACCATTAGCTTCTAAGCATAGAGCAGTTCCCAACAGGTAGGTGTATGATTTTTGTGCAGTGATTCAGTGAAGTCATTTTGCTGGCCAGCTCCCCAGGCTTCCTGGTAAAAGTCAAGTTTCAGCAATATAGCAGGAGTATTCATCTGTCAGGGCTGTGTGATTTGGTATATTCTATATTTAGTAGGAAAGGAATGAATTACTATTGATTTGATTCACATTGGTTTTTAAATTGCAAAGAAATTTTTCCAACAAACGGACAGCATGGATTTTTTTTTTTTTTGGCTTAGAATTATCTACCCTGAAAGCTACCTTTTCCATTAATATGGGCAGTGCTGGACAAGCCCAAGAGAGGAGAAGACTTGTGGCTGGAATGAATTCACTGCAAAAGGTTTTATAGTACAATGAGCCTGGGAGACAGAGAGTGACCTACTGGTGGCTTTGGTCCTATTCGATAGTCAAGTGAGTCTTCATTTTTGAAAACTTGAATAAGCCAGCACTGTGGTGGGAGTAAGAGGAGGAAGCAGAAAATATTTATAAACACCTATTATTTCTCTAGGACTCGCTCTACTTCTCACTCCACAATTACCTGCCATCCTTTCATAAAAAGGCAAAAGGCTAATACTAACCTGACTCCATCATGTCAATGCCAAGCACATCAGCAATAATAGGAAATGCTTTTTGGGTCAAGAGATTCAAAGGATTGCTTTAAATGACCATGACCAATACAAACATTTCTCTATTTATTTTGCTTTTAAAAAATTGTACAGTTCTATTTTACACAAATTTGCTTTCACTTTAAATTTCTATATTATTTCAAAAATACTTGTGAGTACTATTTTTAAGAAATTCAGATACAATTATACTGCATTCACTTTCAAAGAAAGCAAATGAAAAATGCAATTTTCTATTCCTCTTTCCTCATCATCATTGTACAGATTTGAAATTGTTAGGTGCTTCCTCTTTGTAAAGGATTTGTCATAAAGTTAAGATTTTCTAGGTTATTGTGGTATAAGGAATTTGAATAAATCCATTTGCAAGTGGATGCCTGCAGAAGGGCAAATCAGGGTCCACAAAACCAAGGCTGTTTACCCCACATTGCCCTCAGGAGCCCAAAGACAGTCTCATGCATCTACCAAAGTAATAGAAGAAAAAACACAAAACAAAGGTCGTGATTCCTGCTGATGAAATAAATGGCACCCTGGGATGAATAATACAAACAGCTATTTTAAGTCTATGAAATAAAAAGTCATTTCTAAAGAGTAAATACCACATCAGGGATAAGTTAATAGGGAAATGAAGTCTGAAAGGCTCTGAAGAGGACAGACCTAATCGTGTCTAAGCTTATGAGTCTGATGAATATTCCTAGGCAATAATATCACAACAGATTGAATTCTTATTATAGCACATCATATTGTTTCAGTGAAATAAAATGAATTACAAAGTCATTGGATAGATGAAGTTTCAGGGGAGCAGGGAGTGTTTTGTTGGTTATCCTGAAAGCCTTCCCTGGAAGTATTTATGTCCCCAGTTTTCATATGCTATTAATTCACAGTAAGTCACTACTTTGCTTATTAACATAGAAAAAAAACGTCTACGGGAAAAAAATTAGTTAATGTGCTCATAGGTGGCCAAAACTATGTGTTTATTATTTATATTTTTTATTTTAAATTGACAATACTGGCATATTTTAGAAATAATCAGAATATGTGTTTTAAAATATCATAAACCTATGATACAAACTCTTTCTGGTCTGACAATCAGTTTCCTTTACTGTTTCAAATATGCTTTTTTATTCTACTATCATGATGAAATTTTAATTCACATACCCTACATTATTCCCTTCAACTAGATTAAAGAAAAATGGATCTGGGGTGCCTGAGTGGCTCAGTCAGCTAAGCGTCTGGCTTGGCGAGGTCATGATTTCATGGTCCATGAGTTCAAGCCCCACATCAGGCTCTGTGCTGACAGCTCAGAGCCTGGAACCTGCTTCAGATTCTCCATCTCCCTCTCTTTCTGCTCATACCCCGCTCACATTCTATCTCTCTCTCAAAAATAAATAAACATAAAAGTAAAAAAAAAAAAGAAAACTGGATCCATGTAATAACAGTAAACCTTATTTCCATAACTAGATCCCAAATTGTCTTTAAAAAAGTTATGGGGATTCCAATCATAGTAAAGGATATACACTACACATACCCAGCCCTCCATCTACAGAAAGAACCTTTAAACAATTTTTATATACAAGTATTCTGAAAGTTACATAAGCTATAAAATGACTAAAGAGAAAATATTATTCATATTAGGAAGAAATATAATAAATCATGTTACTTTGATACGTGTGAAGAGATAAGTAGAGCGTGACCAAAATAACATATTCGATGGACAGGACATGCAACACATTCAGATTCAGATCCCATGGAGACTTGAGCGCTGGAAGCCAGTTATTATTTTATTTGTGTTTATGGTAACCAAATAGTGGTAGAAACTAAGTGTACAATGAAAGCTCAGGAAGAATTTATATAACTTAGAAATAATTGCAGCTTTATTTGGGAGTTACTGCTTAAAATCCATCATCTGTAGCCGCCCCTCCCAAAAAAAGTATGTTATTGATCCAATCATAGAGAGCAGAACTATTGCAAGAAAGAGGTCAGCTTCTAATATGCAAAACTGCTGATTAAGACTAACCTTACAAAGAATAGATGGCCATCTACAGTGTACAATTGGAGGGGTCCCAAGATTCTTTCCCCCAAACTAATTTTTTCGCTTACTTGCCTTGCAAGAGGAATAGCCTTTAGGACACGGTTAAGGTGTACATGTGTACTTGGAGATTTGAGGTGAGTATTATTTATCACCAGTAATATCTTGGCTGCTAATCCAATGACACTTTCTGATCCTTAGGTTGCCTGACTTCTTAGCAGCATTGGTACAGTTTGCCACTCTGTCCTTCATGTTACATTTTCTTTTCTTGGCTTTCACAAAATTATGAGCAACTGGCTTTCCTCCTTCTGTGACTGGGGTTTTTTGTGGGCTCCACTTCTTTCTTCAATGTTGTCGTTGATCCTTATGGTGCTATTCATGCCTACTTCTCTCCGGACACTCCCACCTTGGGAAATCTCATACCATAAATAGTACTGATGATCAACTGGATAAGGGCCACTGTTGACTATTTCAGCACCTTTGTAGAGACTACAAAAAGATACATTTTCCTTACTTACATTTGCCAGAAAGCTGTTGTGACAAGCATACAAATCTACAACACCTATGATACTTATGGTGTCAACTTGGATGTGGCACCTTTGTGTCATGTACAGCTCATACAAATGTATATACAACTCTAGCTTCAGATACAACAATGGCTAACACTTATTTAGGACTTATTGTGCCATGCACTGTTCTAAGCATTTAATCCTCATTTAATAGCAGCTCATTTAAACTTCATGAAAATCATATAAGATTGGTGCTATTGTTATCCCCATTGTACAGATGAGAAAACCAAGGTATAAGAAGGTTAAGTAATTTGACTAAAGTAATGGAGCTTACAAGTAGGGGAGTCAGTATTTGAACCCAGGCAATCTGCACGCAGAGCCTAAATGTGTAGCGATTTTACAATACTGTTTACTGAAGAATTCTTTTTTTAAAAAATGACAAATTCTTGTTTGACATTTCCTGGGTACCTCAGACTCAGCATGTACAAAACTCAGCTTATCGTTTCTTACCCACACCTGCTTTTTCTCCTGAATTCTCTATGGTTTTTTTTTAATTTATTTTTGAGAGACAGAGAGAGACAGCATGAGCAGGGGAGGGTCAGAGAGAGGGAGATACAGAATCCGAAGCAGGCTCCAGGCTCTGAGCTGTGCTGTGCTGTCAGCACAGAGCCCGACGCAGGGCTGGAACCCACGAACCGTGAGATCATGACCTGAGCCGAAGCCGGACGCTTAACCGACTGAGCCACTCAGGTGCCCCTTCTCCTGAATTCTCTAAACAGTGTCTTGTTTTTTTTATCTTTGTTTCATCTTTGATTATCGATCAATCTCATAAAATTTCTCTATCTCCATCCTTTCTTCTAGTTTCTTACTGATATTCATGAATCAGAAGACTAAAAAGGAAACTTTGCACTAAAATGTAAGCCCCCTGACCTAGAGACTTTGTCTTTTTTACCTCTATATCCCCCATGCCAAGAAGAGATTTTGTAAACAATAAATATTTAATAAATATGTTTGGAATAACTGGATTAAGGTCTGAGTTTTCCTTTTACTTATTTTACTTGCCTTTCAGTTGACTCTTCCAAGTCTCAGCCAGATACCTGCCCTGTGGTACCTCAATACTCAGTTCTAGCTCTTATTACAAACAGTCAGAATTTCCCACTAGAGCCTGAGATCCTCTCGTTTCTTCCATTCACCATTTAATCTTCAAAACCTAGCATAGTACCTGGCACAGATCAATATGTTTGCTGAATTAATAAATAAATGGATACATGAATGACTCCCTATTTCCTCTATCTCTCTGGCTCAAGCTATCTCATTGCTCACATGAATCACTGCAGATGCTTTCTTTTTTTTTTTACACTTTTTAAAAAATGTTTTATTTATTTTTGATACAGAGAGAGACAGAGCATGAGATGGGGAAGGGCAGAGAGAGGAGACACAGAACCGGAAGCAGGCTCCAGGCTCTGAGCTAGCTGTCAGCACAGAGCCTGACGTGGGGCTCGAACCCACAAATGTGAGATCTGACCTGAGCCAAAGTCGGAGGCTTTACCGACTGAGCCACCCAGGCACCCCTGCAGATGCTTTCTAACTGGATGAACTGTTTCTAGAATTGCCCTCCTCCCAGATCATTTTCTGTAATTCAGCCAAAATGAGCTTTCTAAAACCAAACTTGACAATGCATCTGCTCTATTTAAAACCCTTGAATAGCTAGCTCCCTTACGCTTAGGATAAAGTCTAAACTTGATGTATCTTAAAAAACTACTCTTAACCTGGGCCCTGCATACTTCTATCACCTAATTTACATTCAACCCCTATTTACACTCCATTCTCCAGCCATGTTGAATATTTCCTATTACCACGAGCAAGTCATGCCTTCTTTTCACTCAGACCTTTCGACTTGCTTTGGCTCAGAGCACTGACTTCCAACCACCCCTTTCTCTTGGTTAAGACATTACTCCTTTCAGGAAGTCATCCCTGACCCCTCAAGCCTGGATTAGGTTTACAACCTATGTGCTTCCTTGTTGCAGAAATCTTTAGCACACAGTATTTTAATTGTCTATTTATTTCCCCATCTTCTCATCTTGACTGTAAGATCAATGGAGACAACTATTCCATCCACCTAATTCACCACTAACTTCCACAGAAGCTACTGCAGTGCCTGGCATGCAGAATATTGGTTGAATAAATAGCTTTTCCCCACCAGTTCAGAATACTTGATTTAGTTCTTTTTCCTGTTGGATGGCAGAAGAACCTGGACCTGAAAGAAGGAAAGAATGGAGGAATATGTTTAGGGAGGAGGAAGGGGTTGAGCATTTGTTTAAAAGAAAAAAATTCTGGGTGAAATGTAGAGTCAGTCAGGCACAAGTAGAGAGGACAAGCTCAGAGGGTCAGTAGCTGTGGGTCATGACTGTAGTACCAGAGTAGGACAGAGTAGACTGAAAGTTGCCTCAAATTAAGCCTGGCCAGTAAGAAATGAGAGACTTTGGGGTCAGACTTAGCCATTAGTTCTGGGAGGAAGTCCAAAACAGAGGTGAAAGAAAGGACGACAATAGTTAATAATAGATCATTGTTGAATGAATAAATAAATGGATGGGTGAATGAGTGCAGATTTTCTCCAATGCTTTGGGTAATGCATTCAGCTTCTGGGAGGCCCACAAGACAGTAACACAATCTTCTGATAGGAAAGCTGATCCGACAGTGAAGAAGTCACAGAAGGCAATATATACAGTATGAACTTGCTTTCTTGTATCCTCTCTCCAGATATACCACACAATGTCAAATGATTTAGACCTATTATCTCAGTAAAAACTCTGTGGAGTAGGCACTATTAGTCATTCTATTTTGCAGATGAGAAAATTGAGACAAAGAAAATAACTTGCAAGCAATGTTATCCATATCAGGATACAAATATATGGCCTTCTGCTTCCCAAACCCAACCTCTTACTCTCCAGTTCGCTGCCTTTGCATCAGAATAAACACTGTATATTGATGCTTACTCTCTACCAAGTTGATCACATTATCTCATGTAGCCTTTCCTACAACTCTGAACTGAGACTTTCCTACAACTCTAAGAGATAAAAATTGAGAAAAGTACTTGCCTAATGTCAATCTGATAAGTGTTGGAGTTGGATTTTAAATCTAGGTCTGCTTGTCTCCAAAACCCAAATGTTTATGCTCTGCATTGTTACCCTTCTTCCAAAAAATTAATCTATACCAGGAGAAGGGGCCTGGATTAGGTCCACATGATTAACAAGGGTGACTTGAAATAGAGTCTCTCAGTTCTGAGCTAGAAAAGAAAGGCTTGAACCTTTCCTGCAGCCTTGGACATAACTGATACTAGTAAGGGCCAGTCAGGGTAGGATGAGGGTTGGCTAGGCTAGTGAGTAGAGGTCTACAAAGGGAAAGGGAGTGCCAAGCAATCTGGACAGAGCCTGCCCAGAGGATCCAATGGCTCCAGGCCTGTAGACTTGATGGCTAGATATCAAGCCAAGAATGAGTGGCTGCTAATAAAAATTATAAAGGGAAAAGGAAGGAAGAGGAGAAAGCAATATAAAATCATCTTAACCAGCTTAATTTTGATTAGCAAAAGCTCTGGCTATAAACCAAGACACATTTCCACATTTATACATGTCTCTCTGTGAACTTTATATTCTATAACTTCATCTTTTGGAAATGTTGCACAGAAACAGAATTTTTCACTCCTATAATCATTTAATACAGAGCATTTCTTTTAGGTTATGTGGACACATATACCAAACAATCCAGATGAAGAAACTGGGAAAATGATCTTTCTTTTTAACCCCAAGAAAATATCCACACTGATTTAGAAGAGATCAACAGTGTGGTGGTTATGATAGGTTTTCTCTCTCCCTGAGCTTGTCTTAATTGTTTTCTCCAATGTTTGTAGTGCAACTGGATTATACTAAAAATAATAATGATTGTTAATTAGAAGATTTAAATTAGGCTGCAAATATTTTTCCTTTCTAATATGCTAATTGCCAAAGAAGAGAGTCTATGTGGAAACTCATGGGGAGAATCTGCCAAATACAGAAGAGGTATCTTGATGCAAAATGCCAACAGGACGCTATTTCCCTCATTTGTTTGTCAGTTTCACAGGTTCACCCTGTGGGGGGGAGAAAGTCAGCAGATGATATTTGTTAAGAGTTTGGCAATATAACATGATGGCAGGAGTCATAGATTCAGACTCAGACATCTGGAGTTGTGTTGTGGGTATCCCACTAATTTGGAACTTTGGGCAATTCTCTTCCCTTCTGTAGGCCTTTTTTTTCCCCATCTTAAAAATACAGCTTGGGCATAGAGGATTGCTAAGACTCCTTTCAGTTCTGAGATTCAGTAATACTAAGCTAATTGAGTCTAACAGCTCTAATACATTAAGTGTTTGAGTATTGAAATCCTAATGGCAAGTCCAGCTACACCACAGTAGTAGTTCTGGTCGTCATTCATATCATAGGAATTCCCAACTCATGCCATTCACTTCCCCTCCTTCAATCCCTAGTTTTTAGCTGTTTCAAAACAAGGCATAATGTAGAATGGAAATAGAAGCCAAATCCTCATGGCGCCCTGAGAGTAGTCCTGTAGCACCTGCTTCTCTATTCTGTTCATTAAAATAAAAAAATAAAATCTCCCATGTCCATCTGGCATCATTCACAGGTTGCCAACCTGGCACCATTCATGGAGGCTAAATTCACTGGCTCTTATCTAAAACAAAGTTTATACTTTTTGTTCATAGGCTCAGCATGAATGGAATCAGCAGATTTTGCTGTAACTAGTTTAACTCCAATAAGCAAACCACAAATTCCATACAACTAATTTTGCCCCGTGTTCTTCAAAACTGACTGAGGAAACAGCAATTTAAATTTGGAGGAAAAATAAGACAATCCTATCAGTGCTTACAGCTTGTTTTAGAATGACTAATAATTTGAGATCTAATGTAGTAATAAATGTTAGAAAATAAGGTACACCTTCAAAAGTAATCCTGGAAATTATTATTCAACTGGATACACATAAATATACATTATAAGCTATAAAATAATGGCCAATTAACTGTTTTTAATAAAAAGTGACTGTGGTTATATACACAATCTTAGGAACCTTCATAATTATAAAGGCAATCAGGAAACAGAATAACACTGCATATTCATTCCAATAAAAATTGTATCCTGAGTATGTATTACCAACCTAATGAGCTGATGAGATGTTTCTGTAACTGTTATCATGTAAAAATTAAAATTTCTGTTTATTTTTAAAACATTATCAAATAATTCATTTGGGCTCTTTTTAATAATATTTTTCTGAAAAGTAAAAGTGAAAAAAACCACTAACGCTCTTGATGCTTTTAATTTGTGCAAAATCCTGTAGTGTCTCTTACATAAGTTGAAGTTGAAATGTCCCGTAAAACTTTCTTTCCCTCAAATGAAAAAAAGGAAATATTTTCTTGAAAATGTTATAATACCAATGATGTGGAAAACCAGGTGAGGATACCCAAGAAGGTTTTTCCTAAGAGAATCCTAAGTAGCTCTTTTTCCAAAAAGAGAAGTCCACGATGAGGTCCAATCCTGAATAGAATCAAGACTTTCATGTGAAAGAAGATATGATGTCCTTTGCCCAGAGCTTCATAGCAGACATTGTTCCTTTCTTGGTACCACAGAGATGAATCTGATTAGAGAGGAGATCAGAAGCAGTGATATTTTGGGGAGATAGAAGACAGACAAGTCAGTGAAATATGGGCAAGTTATATAAGCATGACATGGAAGAGACAGGTTTTAGTCCCCTCCCCACTCTGCCTGCAGTGGTTCATCCAACTCGAGTCCATCTCCATCCTCCCAGGGAAACTACCTTCCAAAAGTAGGTTGGAGGGCCAAGTGGTGGAGGAGTCATAGGGTAACCTTGATTCAGTTATGAGTTGTTCACATTATACAAAGAGAATTTAGAGCCAATGAAACTTGTATTTAAGTGAATATTATCATATTTTCCCTAAATAGAAACAGAATAATACCTACCATTTATCATCCACTATGTGCCAGTCACTGTGCTATGTACATTACATACACTCTTTCACTTAAAACTCCCAAAAACTCTTCAAAATAAATGGTATTATCTCTTTTTTAAAAAATAAGTAAATTGAGGCTGAAAGAGATTAAGCAATTTGCTCATCATGGATAGATGGGAGACTTTGAATTCAAATTTAGGTTTATCTAATTCAAAAGCACATGCTCTATTCACCAATAACAAAATGTGTTAGCAAGTCCACAATGTATGACTCAAGACTTTTACAAAAATTAAATGTTAGGTGTTATGATCCAAACAATTCCGTTGCAGGTCCTCTAGTTCCATTGGTCAGCTCAACGAGACAGCAAGAATAAGAGAGAAGTTACAAATAAAGGGATTAGAAGTTAGGAGGGGAAGTAAGAGTAAATGGGGAGAAGCCTATACTTGCAATTCCTACTCATAACAAGAAAAAAAATGTCTAATAAATGTGCAAAAACACTAGGCACAATGCCTATTGCTTTTTTTTTTTAAGTGGAACAGAATGTTTGGCATGAATCTCTTTTTGTGTTCCCGAATGACAGCATTTTATGCATTACTGCCTTTTTGAGGTTACAGAATGGAGAAGTCCAGGATTTAACGTCCTGGTTTTGTATTTGCATTTCTCAGAATTATGTTAGTGTGCCATGCTATAGACAGGATAAAGGTAAAAAATTCCCTACACTGAAAATTCTCTAGGAAACAATAAATAATATTCATAATAAATCTACAAAATTTATTGCAGACATACACACAAAAAGGATGGTTTTGGCAGCTTTGCACACCTTTATTCACATACATACAGAGAAAAAAAAACAGACCTATGTTCTCATTTACCCTCACAACATTCCTTTGAATTAGGAAATACCTCACAGTAAGAAAGACTAAAGCACACTCCTTATAAAAAATTGAACTTCGTGTATTAGATTCCCTAGTGTTTTTTGTTTTCCTTTTGTTTTGATTTCGATTTGGTTTGGTTTTGGAAGATTATCTTATCATCTCAAAAAGAAGAGATTTGTATGTTTAAATATCTCCATATATCTGGATAAATTATTAAACATGGAGCTAGTTCCCTGGTTATAATTAGTCAACAGTCATTTTTAAAATTATTTATATTCAATGCTATTTGTTTTACAGCTATTGAATACAGACAATACGGGAGATGGAAAGATAAATAAGATTGCAAACCTTCCCTAAGGAAGCTTAGAATCTATTAATATAGAAAAGGTTAAGCATGTATTATAATAACGAAGTAATTACCATAATACTTGTGGAATGCTGTAATAGGGGAAAAGATCACTACCAGCTAGGTGATAAGAAATGGCTTGATGGAGAGGCAGCATTTGAGCTGGGTCTTGAAAGGTGGAAATTATTTGATAGAGATAAGATGGAGAATGAAAAATGGCATTCAGAGCATGAAATATTAGTAGAAGCATGAAGTTGAGATATTTTTAAAGCCTACTTTGGAAATGGCATATATTCTACTTGAACTATAATCCAAGTTATAAACAGAAAATATTCCCAGGAAAGTAAATTTGAATTGACATTTGGAGTATTGCATTGACTGACTACACAGATGATTATGAGGAATACTGAGTGGAATTCTTTGTAGAAAGAATGCAGAGCATTCCATTTTGAGATATTGGGGGCACTAAGTCATATAGTCTGAACCCCAGCAAAATGAGAGTTAAGATGACTTACATGAGATGAATCTGATTAGAGAGGAGACCAAAAGGATTACTATGAAAATACCATAATGGCTATGCAGTAGTGAAGGCCCAGCTGAAATTAGATAGCATGAATAAATGTTGAACCCAGCAGCACAATTTTGTCATGCTATCCAACAAAATTGGAACAAAGAAAGGGGCCATATATGTGATTTATAGTTGATAATGGAACTATGCTGAAGGTTAAGACTGCAAAGAATCTTAGGATGCCACAGGAAATATTAAAGACATACACTAAGAGGTCCCGCCTGGTCAAGAAGGCAAGTGAATACACAGTATCAGCGGCCTGGCAGAAGCATGAGAAGTCCAGGACTTGGGGATCACAAAAGGGAGGAACAGAAAGAGTCAGCATGAGGGAGCAGGAAAAGTAGTTGTAGATAGTTGGAGGAAGAATCAGAGATGGGATATTGGTCCCAGAACATTATTTCATGGTGATGGATATCAAAGTATGCTTATGCCAATCATTAGGACTACAATGCCAGTTTTTATTTAAAAGTTTAAAAAGCAAAAGAAATAGTCAAAGAAGATGGAAGGAATTTTTTCTAAGACTAGGAAAGAGACTAGTAGAGGATGAGGAGGGGAGGTGACAGAGCAGACGGCCATGCAAAGAGCCGAATTGGAATGAGTATAATATTCCATCAGAGGCAGAGTGAGGAGGCGCTGAAAGTCACAATGGTGAAGGAAGCTGAAAGACCCAAGCAGAGGGCTGCAATGTAGGTAAAATTTTCTTAATTAAGGGGTTTGGAGACTCAACCAGTCCCAGTGGACCAACCGAAACGTGAGTGCATCAGACTAAGGCTGATGTACCACACATGGGGTGGCTTAAGCAACTGAAGTTTATTAGCTTACAGTTCTGGAAGCTAGAAGGTCAAGATCAAGGTATGTGCAAGTTTGGCCCCATCTGAGAGCTACGTGGGAGGATCTATGCCATGTCTCTTACGTAGTTTCTGGTGGTTTGTTGGAAATCTTCAGCATTCCTTGGCCTGAAGTGTTACCCTGATCTCCACTTTCATCTTTATATGGTGTTCTGTGTGTTTGTGTGTGTGTGTGTGTGTGTGTGTGTGTGTGTGTGTAAATTTTCCATTTTATAAAGATACCATCTTATTGGATTAAGGGCCTACCTTACTACTCCAGCATGACTTCATCTTAACTGGTTACATCTACAATGACTCTATTTCTAAATAAGGTCACATTCTGAGACACTGGGGGATTAGGAGTTCAACATATGAATATTGAGTGATACAGTTCAACCCATAATGTGGGACTTAATAAAATACTGTTGGAATCAGAGTTGTGAGATCCAGTCCCACTAGGGGATAAGCTTGGTCTGGATGTCTTCTCACAGTGTCCAGCAGTAGGGAGAAAGCAGGTAAAGACAAGTTTCTACATGTTTGGCTTCATGCAGACAAAGCTTTGCTTTGCTTTTTGTCTGGATGCTTAGACATTCATATATTCATAAACACAACCCGTGTGCATATAACTGTCTGATGAAATGACTGTATACAAGTCATTCAAGTGCAGGTTTAGAAGTGGGAATAATGCAAAGGATGGAAAATTTGTGATATGATCATCCACAAGACAAGCATTACCATTCTATCCTGAATTCTCATGGTGTTCACTCTGCAATGCTGGAAGTTCAGCCTGAGGCCACAAGACAATCAATATAAGGCTGATGAACCACAATTAAAACATGTCAAGATCTAAAAGTTATTGAAGACAAACGGTCCTTCATTAAAGATGTTTCCTAGAAATAGAATAAATAATAGTCCTAGGAGACCAGAAATCAGTTCTAGAAAGGCCTTAGCCTAACAGTCCTTCAAGAAAAGCTGACAACATTCAAAATGCCAAGGTTTTATTTTTGCAATCCAAAAGAATTCTCACCTTTTATGCCTTTGGTTTTCCAAGGAATCCCTAAAAAGGATCTGAGATTTTAATGATAAGAAAACTTGCCCTTTGGTGTTTCAAAAAGTAATAAAAAAGACTAAAGTGAAAATTTGTTATTAAGTATCACAACATATGAAATTGTTGAAAGTACCTATGGGGATGACATGAAAGATTTTACTTTGATTTTTTTAATTTTCATTTTTTAAATGATTCCTCATTTTGTGATCTATGTGATAATTTGACAGGTGCCCATTAATTTCATTCGTAATGTAGTGTTTTGAAAATGAGATTAAGTCCAAACAAAATGAGCCTAAAATATTCTACTTCTCACTTCTCATCTGGCTGATACCTACTCATTTTTGGGTCTGGGCTGACTTTCTATTACAAGCCTTGCTCTCAATTTAAGTAAGGTTTCTTGAACTTTTCTTCAAAATATTAGAGTACTGGGGTCTAGGTGTCTTGGTTAAGCACAGACTCTTGATGTCTGCTCAGGTCATGATCTCACCATCATGAGATGGGGCCTCATCTCAGGCTCCAAGCTGAGCATGGATCCGGTTTAAGATTCTCTCTCTCTCTCAAAAAAAAATAGAGTTCCAACTTGAATTTATATTTATGAAAATTGTTTAATTCTTGCCTCTCCATGCTAGATTCTAAACATCACCAGAGCAAGGATGATGTCTTGCTCACCACTGTATCCCCAATCCAAATAGTTATTCCACAAATATTTGTTGAATAGATGAATGGATAAAGACTTTAAAGTAGAAGAATCAAGCAGGAAACAATATTTAAGCTTCTTAACTAGTTCTGGTAACAGAGAGAAGATAATAGCATACCTAATTTATAATATTCTCGATGGAGCTACTTGTTCCTACCACTCTCATCCTTCCCAGGCGCTCAGCTCCCCCAGGGAGTGGAGTCCAGCCTGGAGCCACAAGGGAAATCTTTGGCACCATCACCACTCCATCACTAGGAACCAAGTTTCCTACTCAAACATCCAGTTGCAGATTTTCACACAATCTCAAAATTTTACAGCCCCCTATTAGAGGACCAAAACGGGAGAGTAAATCTCTTTTCCCAAATCTTAGTAGCTAAGTATTTAAAAACAGATAGACTGCTCACTAATTCTAAAAAGAACACAAAGACAATGTTCATCAATCAACATCTAAAATAAGAAAAAACAAGGGTTTGCTCCACTATTTAAAAATATAAACTAGACAAATAGTCTCTTTTTTTTTCTTTTTTTCTTTTTTTAAATAGTTTATTGTCAAATTGGTTTCCATACAACACCCAGTGCTCTTCCCCACAAGTGCCCTCCTCCATCACTACCACCTCTTTTCCCCCCTCCCCCTTCCCCTTCAACCCTCAGTTCATTTTCAGTATTCAACAGTCTCTCAAGTTTTGCATCCCTGTCTCTCCCCAACTCTCTTTCCCTCTTCCCTTCCCCCTGGTCCTCCATTAGGTTTCTCCTGTTCTCCTATTAGACCTATGAGTGCAAACATGGTATCTGTCCTTCTCTGCCTGACTTATTTCGCTTAGCATGACACCCTCAAAGTTCATCCACTTTCCTACAAATGGCCATGTTTCATTCTTTCTCATTGCCATGTAGTACTCCATTGTGTATATATACCACATCTTCTTGATCCACTCATCAGGTGATGGGCATTTA
>NC_043701.1:35741156-35821782 GCF_006229205.1 Suricata suricatta
CCACACCCTCGCCAGCACCTGTAGTCTCTTGATTTGTTCATTTTAGCCACTCTGACTGGCGTTAAGGTGGTATCACAGTGTGGTTTTGATTTGTGTTTCCCTGATGATGAGTGATGTTGAGCATCGTTTCATGTGGCTATAGGAACTCACCAAATTCCACACCCACAAAACAAATAACCCAGGGAAGACATGGGCAGTAGACAAATAGTCTCTTAACAGATTCATGTAATTCTTGTCTGGATAGAAATGGCTTTTTGACTAATGAAATGCCTTTCTCTGTAATTTAAATGACTCATTCATCTGGAACACCTAGGTGGCTCAATTGGTTGAGCATCTGACTTTGGCTCAGGTCATGATCTCATGGTTTGTGGGTTTGAGCCTCCCGTTGGGCTCTGTGCTGACAGCTTGCTCAGAGCCTGGAGCCTGCTTCAGTATTCTGTGTCTACTTCGCTCTCTGCCCCTCCCCCATTCATGCTCAGTCTCTCTCTGTCTCTCAAAAATAAATAAAAGTTTAAAAAAATTTTAATGAATCATTCATTTCCTATGGAAACATCCTACACTTCAAATTGGATATACAGTGAATTTCAAAAATTAATTTCCTCTAAGGAGAGAAATTTAATATTTATACACACCGCACATGAGTGTGCACACACACACACGTGCGTGTACTTTGTGTGTGTGTGTCTGCACAATGCAATTTTGAAACTTAGGAAAACATTTTTATGTATTAGGGTTTTGCTGTAATTTCTCTCCAGGCACTAGGAATCACTTTGCAAGCTGTGAGGAGAAAAGCAAGTGTTTAAGGGAAATATCTAGTCTGGAGTGAGTAGTCCACATGCTCTGGAGGCATATAGGACCTTTGTAACGCAATTACACTAATCTGTGGTGATGGAAAGGTGGGGAGGGAGCAGAAGTACTGATGTATTATGTAAAATGGAACAGCATTAACCCAAGGCCAATAGCAATATTTTCATTCAAATTATGAACAAGTTAGTTGTAAATATAAATGAGTCATATTTGAGAAAATACTTGCAAGATTCTCTGGCATTTTTAAATATCATATATAGTGTATACTTTATTTGTGTCAAAAAGCTTTAGGACAGTTTATAATAAAAATAGACCATAGGTATACAGGTCTTTAAATATGGAAATAAGAGAGATTGTGAGTCATGGAAAAGAAAGATATTTGCAGAACAGTGGTTGAAAAATAAGATAATTACAATTAAAAACTGAGCAGTGGATTTGACTCTGAGCATCCCTTTGGCAATGCAAAAATGGAAACTTAATCTGTTGTTTAGCTCTCCTTGATTAACAATCTCATGTCAATTGCACTAGAGGAAAAAAATCTTCTCCTAGTTCTAGGAGAAATTTTCTACACACCGTCTTACATAAAAGGGAAACTGAATAATAATATAATGGACTTCCACTTACATTCTAAAAAATGTAAAAATGTTTTTCTTTGACTATTTTTTATTTCACCCCTTGTATAAATTGGATATTAGACCATAATTCACTTAAGACATTTCTAAGGTTAGGGAAACCAATGCAGTCCAAATACTTTTGAGTGATTTAAGAGAGAACTGAAAGACCATAGAAAACTGTCATTCAAACTCCTTCAGACCAAAGAAAACTCTGTATCAACTATACCTAACTCAGAAGTCAGACATAGAAAGCAAATTAAAGTTTAGCTGCTTTGACTGCAGAAGGGACAGGGGAGGCCTGGGAACCTACCTTTCAGTTGCCCCTCTTTAAGTCACTCCCTGCCCTGTCTCTTGCTGCCTCCAAAGATTGGGTAACCCTCCTCAGAGCCCTTTTCAAAACCTACTGCCCTAGAGAAATAGGTTGGTAAACTGGTCCTTTGGCTACTTCTCAAGTAAAGCTCGTATCAACAAGCCTTTGATGGGTTCTAAGTGGCAGTCAGCTTAAACTTAAGCTCTGTGGCAAGATTCTAGAGTGTAGCTCCACTGTGTTGTTGCAAAAGACCATCACAGGTAAGACACACAGTATAGCAAGCTGTCCCACTGAAAATGGTTACCAACTGGCTGCCAAAGAGAAGTGTGTTTCTAAAAAGTCCCCCGCATCTTTAAAATCTGCTATTTTTACATACCACACCATTAATATTTTTCTACTTTATTAAATATTTTCCCACAGTACTATTTTTTTTAGAAACGCAATTTTTTGAATCAAAAAACAAACCACATTTAAGCCTTTTTTTAAAAAACCCATAATAAGTTTGCCCTCAAAACAAAACAACACAGTTTTGAAGCTAGAATGGCTCTTCAGACTTGTCCTGAGTTAGTCTGAGATGGCTAAGGGTTTGTACCTCATGTTGTTCTATCACCGGATATGGACCACCCAAGGAAAGGATGTGCCTTTTGATGATGTTTTCTTCCCGTAAGGTAAATGCCTGGATCCCTAAAGGTAAGATGATCCCATCAGCTGGGTCAGTAATTGCTTCAATGAAAGAGGACCTGAAACGTGTATAGTGTCCACCGCACTAATACTGCCAGCACTATACAAAGTGCCTGGTTCCCCTCACTTTGATGCGACTTGCTACCATTGGTTATTTCCTATTTGTTGATTGAAAGTCTTATTTCCTGGAAATTTGTATTTCTTTTTTCATAAATTGCCTTTTCATGATAACTGCTCAATTTTCTATGAGGGTTGTTTTCTAAAGGGAAGGTTGGTTTGTTCTTCTTTAAAAAACCATTTATATACTAATAATACTCAACCTATAAAAAACACAAACATTCTTTCTCAGTATGATATTTATATTCAGTTGTTTAAATGTATTTGATAGCAGAAACTTTTCATTTATGTGGTCAAATATTTATATCTCTCTCAATGATTTCTGACTTGATAATCATGCTTAGAAAGGTCTTCTCCACCCCAAAATTATATAAGTATTGCTCTGTATTTTTATTAGTAATTATATATGTATATATATTTACATATATGTGTACAGCATATAATGTTCCATTTATCTAGAAATTCTTGATATATATAAGGTAAGGAAATTATTTTTTCTCAAATAATCAACTGTTCCAACATCATTTCTTGAATTATCTTTTTTGATATTTTGAAATGCCATCTTTATCACATTCTAAATTCTTATTTTACTAATAATCAATGAATCTTTAATCCATTTTCAGGGCCCTTCCAGAAAATTATTCATTGAAAAGAATGTTCTCCAATATGGCATGCTGCATAGGTGCTGTGCATAACATTTTAGCCAGAACTTCCTCCCCTTTCTAAAGAAAGAATAATTTGATATAAAGAAATTAAATTAAATATTAATGGGAATATAATTTCTAATTTTGAATGATGATTTTTAATCATATCCAGGAAATGCTTTACCTATAGAATGTTAATATTATTTGGAATCCTTATATACCACTTAGGCACGTTTTGTTTAAGTAGCTGAGATGATTCTTTATTACTCCAAACCCATGAGATTAGATCCTATTAAAAGTAATTCACATTAGCATCATTAAGAAGATAATCCTATTTGGCCTACATAGAGTTCATTTCTTTCTTTCTTTTTTCTTTCTTTTCTTCTTTCTTCTTAAACAGTGCAACTTAACCACGTGTTTCTTTTCACTGAAAGTAAAAAAAAAAAAAAACAAAAAAAAACCCAGAAAGATAAAAGAGCCAATCTAAAAAACAGTCTCTATTGCTCTTTCTGCCTTTACATCCAAGCATTCAGAAGCATGATTTACATTGCAGCCCATTTCTACCCAATAAATTGATAGTAAATAGAAGCTAGACATCATTTAATAAAATAATTTAGCTACTGAAATTTTTCCCATGAAGAGCATCACACTCTGCTGTTACCTAAATAATGGTGCTCCATCTTCTACATTGGAACACTTCAGTTGCAGGAAAAGAAATGAGTCTGGTTTGACTTCAGGCCTTAGGTCATCTAGAAGAGTCTGAGATGTGTCCCCTCTCCTTGGCTCATAGTTCCTCAGTGAAACAAGAAGTTATTCTGTCCCACTCTACCAAATCATAAACTCTATAGTTGGTTCAATATTAGTACTATTTACCCAGACAAATTTAATTCTCACTACAATAAGTTTTTCAAAATTAAATTTAAAAAGTTGTTTCAGATATGCTTGGTTAATACTTTTCCTTTTGTGAAAATGTAGAGGACAATCATGCCCATATTTCCATGTGTATTACACCAGTTTCCTGACTACATTATCACATGCCAGGAATGCTCAAATAAAATTATATGGCAAAATCTCCACAAAATATACTGTAGTTATCCTGTTTGGGGTTGGGGATAAGAAGACAATTCGATGAATTATTTTATAATAAACAGAAATGTTTTTATTTGCCTCGTAGATACAAATATAGTGCTGGTAAAGCTACAAAATGAAATCATCAGCTCTGAACCCAGGCATTTTCTCTCCAAGCATCCCATTCTCCACCCTCCAGACTTCCCAAAAATTTACCTCCACCACACACAGCCTGTTTGCTCTACTTTTCTATCAACAGGGAACAAAACTTTTGCAAAAATTTACTCTTCACTGTGCTCTTCACGATGCCGCTATGTGCCTCTACCTGACTCCAACAACATCTGTCTTCCCCACCCTACCCTCTCCCTAGGATCCCTGATTTTAGACTATAATACTAATGCCCTTATTTCTCCCAATTTATCACATATTATTTCTGTCCTTCGAGCTTCTAGAAACACTTGTCAATATTCTGACTTCATTGTCTCCCCTAATTTTTCCTTAATTCACTAAAATCTTCTGTCTTTAGCACACCACTGAAACTGTTCTTAATAAAGATCAAATTACTAAGTCCAAGATATTGTTTCCAGCTCTTGTGTTTTCTGTTCCCTCATAATATTTAACACTGATAACTCCATGCTTCCAAACATTTTCTCCAACCTGCCTTCGACGGCTCTCACCCCTGATTCTTTGGCCTCCCTCAATACTCAGCTATTTTGGATGACTCCTTTCCTTCCACCTGCCCATTATACAGTAATATCACTAAGGTTTTATACCAGGTACTATTTTATCCTACACACATTCCCAGGAGGTCCCATCTATTCCATGATTTCAAGCAGCTATACACTTAAGGAACACAAATCTTAATATTCAATCCAAATCTATCCATTTCTAAGCCTTAGACTACCAAATAGGTCCACCCAAATGTCTCATTATATCCAAACATAACCTCAAGAGAATAGGTTATCTGCCCATTTGAGGCTATGTGAACATGTAGCAAACTTTGCAGTTTTAACTTCATGAGGCACAAGATTTGAAATATATGCATATAATTCATGTCATTTAATTTATAATGTTAATGTATATATTGCTATAAATCCAAAAAAAGCTGAAAAAAAGAAATTTTTTCTCACTCTGCCTAACATGATACAATTGCTTTGACTTAAGGGAAATAGAATATTAGAAACAAATGATCAAGTGAAATAATACATAAAATTTAATAATTCAAAACAATTTTGTTTCAGATGCATTAGGTAGGAACTCTCATTTGCATATTTTTTCAATTGTTATTTTCAGCTCTCTTAAATTGGTAGGGTCACCTATCCTATTCTTGATAATAATACACTATGTCTTTAATGTGAGTATAAATGCTCGAATTAGTTAAAATGTCACCAAAAGACCAGATTCTGTCTTGTGGATAATAGGGTTTGAGATGACTTCATCATCTAAAAATAACAAAACACAGTAGAATTTGCTGTAACAAAACCTGATATACAATGTCCCATAAATATATCGTGCAGGAGTCTAAGATGTTGATCATGCCTTCTTGGTATAAATGAAGGCTGGGTGAGTAATTTCTAGGCAGCATTATTTAGGTCAAACAGAAAATGGTACTAGCAGGAACCTGCTAGAAGCATTCAAGTTAAAGAAATGCAGATTTTGAATGTGGGTTTTATTCTGGGTGACTCAATTCAAACCATGCTTGCTTTGACTATATAATTATTATGATTTTTCTACTAGTACCTCACTATAATATCTGCTGTCATATGTCAGCTAATTTTGATAGCTCTTAATTCAAAATATATACAGAGGGCCACTACTCCTCATCCCTTCCTCCACGACTACCCTAGAACAAGCCACAGTAATCTTCCTCTGAACTATTGCAATAACTTGTTAATTATTTCCCCATTGGCAGCCTTACCAACTCTTCAGGATATTCTCAGGTAGAGAATACTAGAATATTCTTAGCTATATGGCAGCTAGAGTATCTTCAGAAAACATAAATAAAACCATATCACTCTTCTTAAACCCTCACTTAGAATAAAACCCAAAACAATTATAACAGACTATAAGGCTCTACACAATCTGCGCCCCTCCCCTCACCACCCCGTCCACTTCCAGGGCCTCAGCTCCCACCACTCTCTCTACATCCCTGTTTTCCTGCCTATCATTGACTTCTCTGCTCCTCCTGTAACACATGAAAGATGTGCTCTCCTAAGGACCTTGACTTTACCTGGAAAGTTCCTTCCCCAGATACAGCTAGAGCTTCTCTATACATCCCTACATCTTTCTGCACACCAAGGTTCAAATCCCTGCACCACTCCCCAGCAGTTCTGTGACTCTGTCATGGTTACTATTCTTGTTACATCCCGGTCTCTTTCTCTGTAGAAGTGGAAATAATACCACTTACTCAGGCCAGCCATTGATTTTTCAGTTCTCTTTGCCCAATCACCATTATACATAAATTTCTACTTAGATCTACCTCATTCCCTTCAGGCCTCTGCCTATATCGTTTCCTTATCCAAAATCTTCTCTGACCATCCCATATAAAAGAGTACATATACAACAACCCCCAGCCTCCATCTTATTCATCTGACTCTATTTGTCTTCAGAGCACTTTTTACCACCTGCCATATTATATATTTATTCGTTTGTTTATGGTCTGTTTTCCCTCACTAAAATATAAACTTTATTTTTGATAAAGACTTTCATCAGGGTGCTGAACCCCAGCATAAAGTTCTGCCTGGCAAATACTTGGAGCTTAACAAGTACATATTTGTTGAAAAAAAAAATGAAGAATGAATGAAAATGCATTTCACTTACGGTGAATCCATTTTGAAAATTAATCAAAGAGATTATTTATGAACTGCTACATGGATTTCAATATGACCTAAGTTTTGACTGTGTCACACAATGTATGCCTGCAGAGTACTAGCCTTTACTTCAGCGTGATTCACACTATGTAAACTCACAAGATAAACTAGGGATGTAGCAAAATAAACACCAATCTAGATAATTCTGGTCCTCAGAGAAATTAGAGTGGTTCAGAAATACACATTTTAATCATCTACAATAATGAAATTATCTAACAACCTTCTGAAACCTCTACTCCATCTGTGTGTGTGAACAGTTCAGGGCATTAAATCCAAACTGAAGGCTCTCTGATCTGATTATAAAAGCCAAGCAAGTGAGCAGGGAGCTGAGTTTATTGGCTCAAAGACTGAAATGATCATAGTTCCCATGCTAAGACCAGTTAAGTTTCTTGTCAGCGAGTCAACTCGTTGTTTTCTATGAAGAAGCCCTTGGAGGTTACATATCTTTAAGTAAGACACTCATTTTAATAAATTTTTCCATATTTAAAATGGCCCCACCACATATGTTTGCAACAAAACGCCAAAAGAAATTTAATCATCTTCAAGATTATTTGCAAAGTTCTGTGTTGTGGATATATTGGGGACACATTTTTATATTAGAAATATATCCTTCTTAGAATTAAAAGATAAAACTCTTTCTCCGGAGATCATTTCCTTGGCTAACGCAATATAAATTCCCAAGCTGCTCTCTCCAGCAGCAAATCTATAAAGCTCAAATTAAATAGTATTAAAAAAAAAGTCCAACTTTATTAGATGGTTAAAATAGATAACTTCAAAAATAGATTTTCTGGGAAAATGTTAAAAATTCTTTAATATTGGAATAGATACCTTGAAGATTAGGCATTTTGTTAACTAATGTATATTATATTTTGCCAAATCATTTTTTCTATCCAATAAAACTGTTCAAACCATTTATAATATATTGCAAGATTCTTAATGAGTAGCTTGAGGATTGGGTGTTTTATAATAGGCTTAGTCTGTAAAGAAAATATAGGAAAGAAAAATGATGTTCATATTCATGTAAAATAGAGATGACTAACAGTTACAACTCTATGTATATTAATACATACAGAATGTTTCTGAGTGCTATGTCTGTGTGTAAAGTTGGATTTTACAATGTGAATCCACTGTCAAACAAATCACTTTTATGCTGAAGATGATATAGAGAAAATAAATCAAGTCCAAATCAAATCAAACATTAGTCCATTCTTTCCCTCCAGGAATATCAGAATTCATTTAACTATCCATTTGTCCTCATGAAGTCTTCTGTTGTACACATAATGCAAGTGAACTGAGCAGCATCCCCAGTTTGATCTGCTCTGACAAACCAGTAAAAACTAGACTGGTGGGGCAGAAAGCGCTGCAGACCCAGCTGCAGCACTGGCCCAAGATGGTCAGCTCCGGGGCTTAAATCTGCTTCCTCGTGCATCACCAAGCAAGCAAACCATCCATCTTCTAGGGTCCCTTCCAGCTTTGAATTGGTGTGTTTTACCCCTTAAAATAAACATCTCTGAAAGGGTCAGGAAGAGAGTTTGTTTCTTCAAATGATTGTGGCAATCACATTTTTCTAAGACTACAGAAGAGAATTTTAGAGCTAATGAGATTTAGAGATCGTCAAAGTGCAATAGTTGATGATGTTGCCCATCCTCTCCTCTCAGAACTTCTGTCAATTTTTCCTTCATAAAATGCAGTCATGCCGTGCCTCTGGTTAAAAGATTTTGTTTCTCTATTCACCCAGTGGCTGAGCTGGACATCTTTAGACAAAGATCCATATAATTCAGTTCCTTGAACTACTGCTGTCCCATTTCCAACCATCCTTATACATCCCGGAAGACAATATCCTAAAAAGGTCTATATGTGTCTGCACATAACATTCCTCTACCTCCAGTGTTCTTATTTCTCTTTTCCATTGTCAAATTCCTATGGGGATGCCCTCCACTGAGAACATACAGCTATTTATTTCAATTTCTATCACAGCCTTTACTACATTGTATTGTAACTTCTCTGTAAAGTCTGTCTTATTCACTAAACTATTTCTCTTTTGGAGAAAAAGATCATGCCTTACTTATTTTTGTGTTCCAATTTCTAGCACCTTGCTTGGCACCCATTAAGTGTTCCATATAGATTTGCTTTGTGTGAAACTGTAGATAGGTTTAGGCAACCAACCAAACAAACAAACAAACAAAACCAGTAACTGTTATGAGCTACCTCCAGCCCCAGCTGCTGTATGATGTTAGTATAGTGACTTTAAAAGTTATAAAAACATGCCAAATATATACAATATTCCTCCTCATAGCAAATGTAAGGGTCAAGATATTCCTTGGGTAGGCTTTTTTTTAATGTTTTTTATTTATTTTTGAGAGACAGAAAGAGACAGCATGAGCAGGGAGGGTCAGAGAGAGAGACACACACACAGAATCTGAAGCAGGCTCCAGGCTCCAGGCTAGCTGTCAGCACAGAGCCAGACGCGGGGCCTGAACCCACAAACCGTGAGATCATGACCTTAGCCTAAGCCGGACCCTCAACTGACTGAGCCACCCAGGTGCCCCTCCTTGGGTAGGTTTATCTCAGAAAAAATGAGCACATCCTCCACTGTGCATTTTTAAAAATAGAGCAAAGAGTAGGTATAGACAGAAACTCACTCATAAACACTTGTTTGTTCTCAATGAATGAAACTGCTATACAGAGCTTGCTTAGTAATGAGAAATATGGAAGGTTTGAGAGGTGACTTTCCTCCAAAACAAATCTGCTTCAGGACATCCTTTGTCACTTGCAAGTTTCTTAGAGTCCCACCATTTGCTTACTGCTATTGAGGTAAAAATGTTCCCAAACTCTCCCCAGAGTCAATGAACTCAAGTAGGAACTGAGTGGTGACTAGAAAAAAAGTTACCATATATCTGTGTGTTGAAATTTCTTGAAACAAACCGTTACTTATTGTAGTAGGAGGAGCAGAATTAATCGATTTTAAGAAAAAGTCTCCCATAAGCAAAAAACTCTTGCCCTGACATAGCTCTGCAAAATCGAAATGGATTCATAGACAGCCCAGAAATAAACCATAGATCTGCAGTCAACTCATCTTCAAAAAGGACGCCAAAAACAGAAAATGAAAAAAGGAAAGTCTCTTCAATAAATGGTGTTGGGAAAACTGGATAGCCACATGCAGAAGAATAAAATTGAAACTAATCTCACTCCTATCCAAAAATTATTACAAAACTGAATTTAAACATAAAACCTAAAGCTGTAAATCTATTAGAAGTAAACACAAGGAGAAAGCTTCTTGACATTAGTCTGGGGAATGACTTTTTGGATATGACACCAAAACCACAGGCAACAAAAGCAAAAGTAGAAACTACAAACTAAAAAAAGTCTGCAGCTCTTCGGCCTTAGCTCTATCTTCTTAGAATCCTCCATGTCCTGAGAGCCAAGAAGAAGAAGAGAATGCGCAAGCTGGAGTGCAAGAGAAAGCTGAGGCAGAGGTCCAAGTAAACCACTAGCTTGTGCACTCATGGAAGCCCAAGGAACAGAAATACGGAAAATAGGAGGCCCAGGACACTAGTGGGAATTGTTGGACTGCATGCTACTCTCTAGAATTTTCTCAGTGCATCTTGAATATCTATCACCAAATAATCATAACCACCTCTGGGAGACCCAACTTGCTCATATCTAAACAGTCCTTTTTTGGTTGTTTTCCCTTGATCTGTGACATTCTGGGCTAATTCTATTGTCAGTTGTGGCTAAATGTAAAATGTGTATAATAAATCATTTTTTCTGCTGTCCTAGCTGAGGAAAAAAAAGCAGTCAACCAACCAATTAACCTATGAATAAAAAGTTTCTCCAAAGCACAGGAAACAATCAACAGAGCAATAAGACAACCAATGAAATGTAAGTAAATATTTGCAAACCATGTATCTGATAACAGATTAATGTCTAAAATATATGAGGAACCCATATAGCTCAATTGCAAAAACAACAACAACAACAACAACAACAAAACAAAACAAATAACCCAATTTTTAAAAATGGGCAAAGGGTCTGAATAGACATTTCTCAAAAAGAGACATAAAAATAGCCCACAGGTATACGACAAGGTGCTCAACATTACTAATCACCAAGGAAATGCAAATTAAAACCACAATGAGATATCACATGATAGGTATTGGGAAGGTTATTATCAGAAAGACAAAAGATAACAAATATTGGCAAGGATGCGAAGAAAAGGTAACCCCTGTAAACTGTTGGCGGGAACATAAAGCACCATTATAGAAAACAGTATGGAACTTCCCCTAAAATTAAAAATAGCAGTACTACCTTATGATTTAGCAATCTTCCCCAGGTCAAATATCTGCACTCCCATGTTCATTTCAGCATTATTAACAGCATCCAAAATATGGAAACAATTAAATGTCTGTCAGTTCATGAATGGATAAAGAAAATGTAGTATATACATACAATGGAATATTATCCTGCCTTAAAAAAGGAAATCCTGCCATTTGTGACAACATGGATGAACCTAAAGTATATTATGCTTAGTGAAATAAGCCAGACACAAATACTGCATGAACTGACTTCTATGAGGAATCTAAAATAGTCAGTATGGCAGAGTAGAGAGTAGAACAGGGGTTACCAGGGACTAAGAGAAGGGGAAAATGGAGATGTTGGTTAAGGGGTACAAAGTTTCAGTTATGTAAGATGAATAAATTCTGGAGATTGAATGCACAACAATGTAACTTTGTCTAACAAAGTGTCTTGTTTTATACTTGAAATTGGCTAAGAAGGTAGATTTTAAGAGTTCTCACCATAAAAAAAGAAAAAAAGAAAGAAAATGGTAACTATTTAAGTTACAGATGCATTAACTATTTTGATTGTGTTGATAATTTTACAATGGACATGAATATCAAATAATCAACGTGTATACCTTAAATATATACAATTTTCATTGTCAAATATATCTCAGTAAAAAATCAATATAGACTCTTGCCCAAGGCTTCTTGGTCACTTTCCATGTAAAGACAGAAGAATTATGTATATCATAAAAGGTAGCCTTTTACATTCTTTTCAATATCTGTTTCAATTCAATCTACCAAAAATAAAAGCTAGCAAATATTTTTTAATAAAAAGCTCCTATATGAACCACATTTGTTATAATTAATATAATGTACATCTAATAACTTACATCCCAGGACTAAATTGCTTATCATATAACAATTCAACTAACCTCTGGGTATGGATTAGTATTTCCACTTTTCACTTGAGGAAACTGAGGTACAGAGAGAATACATAATTTTTCTCATTACTTGGCTAGTTAGGGTCAGAGCTACATTAAAAGTCCATACAATCTGACCCCTGCCCCATTCTTTAACACTGGACTATGCTGTCTTCTATACAAGAATAATTTTTAAAAACAAATAACTTTAATTGATGACTTTTTCTGATAATAAAAATAATTTTTTATTGTAGGATATTTTTGCAATCAAAAAATCATATTTTAAAAGAAAATATATAGAACCCAAGGAGGTTGAAACAGTGCAAATGTTGTGCAATAGAATTAACTGTGGAATGTTAGGACCCACAGAAAAAGAGTAGGCCTCATTATCAATTTACGAATCATGCTCCATTCTGTAGATAATGCTCTTCCTGATCAGAAAGCAGCCACTACCTCAGTACCATCTGATATTTTATTTATAGGTCCAGCTCCAACACCAAAAAGGAGGGCAGCAGTGGTCAGAAACCTCTCTTTATAGTTACTGTTCTCTGCTATGATTCACAAGACCGCAAACGCTTAACATCATGGAAGACGTTTTTGTGCCAGCAAAGCACGTAATGACTTTTTCTGGTAGCTTTCTCAATTGGTTAATTTTTTTTATTGTGATTAAAAAAAAATTTTTTTAATGGTTAATTATTTTTGAGAGACAGAGAGAGCATGAGCAGGGGAAGGGCAGCGAGAGAAGGAGACAGACTCCGAAGCAGGCTCCAGGCTCTGAGATGTCAGCACAGAGGGGCTCGAATTCACTAACCATGAGATCATGACCTGAGCCAAAGTCGGCTGCCCAACAGACGGAGCCACCCAGGTGCCCCTCAATTGCTTAATTTTAAGAAAAACGTGGAGGAAATTAAAGTAGCCTCAGGAATACTGAAAGCTTTTCCTGTATTTTTGGAGAAGATGTACCTTTGATTTTACATAATATTTCTTAGAGCGAATATAAAAATTGCTAATGCCATGATAAAGAAAAAGATAATAGAATTGTTCTAATTATGTTTTTCCTTTTTCATTATGAAATATTGAGTATCAAAATCACATAGAAACTTTTAAACTTTTCCTATGAGTTCTAAATGCATTGGTCTTTCATGATATATGAATCCACCTTAGAATGCTAGAAGGTTTCCATAAGGCACTAGAAAATTCAAATAGCAAAGCCTTAAAATTCTAAAACATTTCATATTCACCACATAATTCACATCATAACATCAACTGTGTGTTCATAATGACCTCAACAACTTAGGTAAGTATCTTGTGAAAAAATATTATATAAGATATATGTGTGTCTTATGTGTGTTTCCAAATACTAAAAGAGAAAAATATATGCTATGTATTCATCCATCTAACAATATAATGCTGGAAGCAACAACAGCCAGTCTATTAACATCTAGCAAGTTGAAGGACCAAATAAATATTATACAATGAAGATAGATTTTTCAAAGTGACACTTTCATTATTCTTTATTTCAAAGGTTAAAATGAGACAACAGAAATTAGCATGTGTGGTATTTTCAATAATCTGAAATAGATTAGAGTTGATGAATACATCTAAATGATGTCGGGTGAAGCATCTCCATTTATGAACTGAGTTAGGTGAAATCTACATCTAAATCTATTTAATGCATCCTATACTGGAAATGAAATAGTGGACATGTAATTATAAATCATGTCAATATTCTTAGGCCTTATTTTTTTAAAAACTGAAGTTCAAGAGACCTTTTGATCAGAATCAAAACATACTAAAAACCAAGTTTAATGGATTTCAGCCATTAGTCATGATTAGAGGTATTAGAATACTTATAGAAAAAAATTTACATATCAAGAAAATAATACCATATGATTTTGATATTATCTTTTGATTTATCTAAAGTTAATGCAGCAAGCTACATTGATTATGTTGTTTTATCAAAATAATTAATTATAGAATGTATCTTATCTTCAGACAACCCACTGCTTAACTTTATCGATCTTACTACATGCATGATGGAGAATTTAATTCTAGATATATACAAAAATAGTTGTATAGAAATAAGTATTTTTGTTAATATCTACCTCTTCTTTGTATGTATTTAAACTGGTGCCAAACTATCACAGATTCTGAGACTTTCCTGTTTTTATCTTCTGGAGTTTTTATAAAAGAACTTCCTAATCTTTTAGGAATTGTAAGTCTATTTAGAATCTGATGATACCTATGATATTTTCCTTTTTAACAAATGTACATATTTACAGTTTGCATCTGATTTCAGGGCATTGATGGATTCTAGGTTCAAAACTTGTGTCTATAACAAATACTTGATTTTTTTCAGAAGGACCGTATGAAAGGCAATGGACTTCTCAAGAGAAAAATGAATCTGTGGATTTATTGAATGGGATCCTAGAAGATTTGGGGGCATGATTATGTACAGCATTGGAGGTAGAGTTTATCTGTCTATGGTGAAACATATCTCATTTCCATAGGTGAGTGCTTTTATTCATGACCAAAGGGCATCTACTGGGTTATTCATCTCTCTGGTGAGATATCTTTCCCAGGTCTCATCATTGCCAATTCAAGTAGCTCAGTATTGTCAGTGCAAGTAAAATAGTTCTCCCCTTCATTCATTCATTTAGTAAACTGATATTTATGGAGCACCTGTTCTATGTTGGGGTCCCACCCAGAACAATGGTTTTAAGAATACAGACACAAAGAAGAAATAGAAGATTCCCATTTTCATGACACTTGCATTCTATTAGAAACAAAAATTGACAATTAGTAAGTAAACAAATAACCAAGATAATTTCAAATAGTGGTCTGTGCCATGAAGATGTAAAAGAAGATCATGTGATGAGTCACTGAAGTAAGGCAAGAGACTCTCTGGAATGTGGGATTGATTGAAATCTCAAAGATGAGGAAGATCCAGCTGTGGAAAGATTTGGCAGAGAGTATCTAGCAGATGGAATATCAAGTAAAGGTTCTGAGGAAAAAGCATGCTTGACTTGTTCACGGAACATACATATGACAAGCTCAGCTAGAGTATACTGAGGGTAGGATAAAGTCAGATACTTGGGTGGGGTGCATCTTGTAAGATCTTGCCTATCATTAAAAGGAGTGGGATTTTATTTGATTAAAAAAATTTTTAATGTGTATTTATTTTGGAAAGAGTGAGATACATAGCATGAGCAGGGGAGGGTCAGAGAGGAGACAGAATCTGGAGGAGGCTCCAGGCACTAAGGTGTCAGCACAGAGCCCAACGCAGGGCTCGAACTCATGAACCGTGAGATCATAACCTGAACCCCAGTCAGACACTCAACCAACTGAGCCACCCACAGGACCCTACTTTGAATTTTATTTTAAATATGATTAAAAGCCACTAGAGAGTTTTAAGCAGGAAAAGTGGGTAGTACAACCCAATTAACATCTTAATTTTTATTCTTTATTTTATATTTTTAAAGACTGTCCAGGAAAGCATTCCTTTTTTCAAATTTTTATTTGATGTTTATTTATTTTTGAGAGTGGAGGGGCAGAGAGACAGAGAGAGGGAGACACAGAATCCGAAACAATCTCCAGGCTCTGAGCTGTCAGTCCAACTCAGGGCTGGAACTCATCAACCACGAGAATGTGACCTGAGCTGAAGTAGGAAATTTAACCGACTGAGCCACCTAGGTGCCCTGTAAATTTATATTTTTAAAGATTTATTTTGTCTACTGTGACCTTGGACCCAATAGTAGCCACAATAGAAAATGCAGCAACTTCCATTCAAGGCAGATATATGGAAATTTCTACCACTGAACCCAACAAAGCAAGTCATAGTCTGCAAGTAAAAAGTACCTTGGGGCACCTGGGTGGCTTAGTCAGTTGAGCATCTGATTGCAGCTCAGGTCATGATCTCACAGCTCACGGGTTCGAGCCCTGCGTCGGGCTCTATGCTGACAGGTTAGAGCCTGGAGCCTGCTTCAAATTCTGTATCTCCTTCTCTGCCCCTCCTCTGCTCAAGCTCTGTCTCTCTCTCTTTCAAAAATAAATAAACATTTTTTAAAAAGTATCTTATGACTAACAACATGCTTTTTTGAAAAGATTTTTTTAAGATTTTTAAAAAGATTACACAATTAATGTGTAGTTGTGTGAGACTTCAAAAATCTCTGATTCCATCTATACCTTATTGGGAGCTCAAACCTTCCATCTGTTCAATTAATAATTATTGAACAACTTCTATATGCCGGATATTGTTCTAGCCTAGTGCTTTTCAAACTGTGGTGAAGCACAAGCTTTTTGCTTTTCTTTCTCAATTCATTATTGAGTAATATTTTATATAATACGATAAAAGTAAGTTATTATATATAAATGACTTTAAAAACATAGAAAATACAAGTTTAATTTCGTATTATTAGTTTCAACAGACATAAAATTACATTTCAGTAGATATAATCAGAAGAAACATAACCAAAAGGGTAAAACGAACTTTTAAAAATTGTGAAACGTGTTTTAAACATGTTTAAAAGTATATGCACAGGAAATTCATAGAGAATTTTTAAATTTTTTTTAAATTTTTTAATTTATTTTTGAGACAGAGAGAGACAGTGCAAGCAGGGGAGAGTCAGAGAGAGAAGGAGATTCAAAATCTGAAGCAGGCTCCAGGCTCTGAGCTAGCTGTCAACACAGAGCCTGACACAGGGCTCAAATCCACAAACTGTGAGATCATGACCTGAGCCGAAGCTGAACGCTTAACCAGCTGAGCCACCCAGGCGCCCAGAGAATTTTTCATAAACTTATAACTTTTTGTCATTTCACAACAATAATTAAAGAGTATGAAAAGAAATAGCTGTGTCCCATATTAAATTTAAGCTTCATCAAACACTTTGAACAAACTCTAGCATATCAATATTTAAAAATTTCAGCTCAATAAATGAGTTTGCTCTTACTTGTTAAATTACTTAATCAAAGTTGGATTAACAACAAACTATTTCTAAATGGTTTCTGCTTTAAAAATACTCAAAAGGAGAGAAGCCAGTCTCACAGAATAATACTGGTGAAATAAGAGATTTTAAGGCAAGCTCAGAATATTTATTTTTAACCTTTATACCAAAGGAGACAATTGACATAATTTCAGAATTTATCTCCGGTCCTTCATCATAACCATATTTAACAAGTTACCCATCACAGAACAGTTACACAATTCTTAGACCCACACCAATTTGTGAACTACAGTCTGGGGAGCAGTCTCTACAGGACCCTTTCTATGAATAAAATAAAGCTGTATGTTTTCAAAATTGTGAAATGCAAAGTAGATTGTTGTTTTCTACTCATCATTGGAACAGATAGCAAGTATCAGAAATAGCAGCATTAAAGCTCAATGTTAACCTGGAGGGATTGCTCTCCCGATGAGAAAAGATTTGGGGTAATTTATGACTCTGACTACCTGGTACTATTTCTGATGACTGGGATTTGTTCTAACACAGAGTTTCCTGCAACATTCACCTATTTGAAGTCCTCAGTTTGTTTTCTGGCCTTACTCCTCTTAAAAAAATAAAATAAGGGGTGCCTGGGTGGCTCAGGCAGTTAAGCGTCCAACTTCAGCTCAGATCATGATCTCATGGTCTGTGAGTTCAAGCCCCATGATGGGTTGTGTGCTGACAGCGCAGAGCCTGAACCCTGCTTTGGATTCTGTGTCTCCTCCTTTCTCAGCTCCTCCCCTGCCCATGTTCTGTCTCTATCTCAAAAATAAATATACATTAAAAATTAATAAAATAAAATGTAAAAAGATTTATTAGGACTTCTATAAAACTTCACTTAAGGGACACATGGGTGGCTCGGGTGGTTAACTGTCTGACTCTTGATTTCAGTTCAGGTCATGATCTAGGGTTCACAGGTTTGAAACCCCATCAGGCTCTGCACTGACAGTGTGGAGCCTGCTTGGGATTGCCTCTCTCTCCCAATTGCTCTCTCTCAAAATAAATAAATAAACTTTAAAAATCTTCACTTAAAATGATCTTATAATGTAAGATTTTATTATGTTAAATGACTATAAATGGGATTATGAATGAAATTATAATCAGGGGTTGGCTGGAGTTGGTTCATACTGGTTTGAAAGAACCAATTCTGTGCATCTCTTTCTACTCAGCCTCAGGTGATGTCAGGCTAGTAGTTGAAATCAGCCTTAGTCAAAGTATATCCACCATGGGTACCAGCAAACACAGCTACTACTCAGGCTTTTTCCCCCAAAGAGCTAGTTATTGAATATTTACTAGTACAGTACCTGTTGTAATGTTAATTTCACGTTTCTTTTTTTTTAAGTAGTTTATCGTCAAATTAGTTTCCATACAACACCCAGTGCTCTTCCCCACAAGTGCCCTCCTCCATCACCACCACCTCTTTCCTCCCCTCCCCCTTCCCCTTCAACCCTCAGTTCATTTTCAGCATTCAATAGTCTCTCAAGTTTTGTGTCCCTCTCTCTCCCCAACTCTCTTTCCCTCTTCCCCTCCCCCTGGTCCTCCATTAGGTTTCTCCTGTTCTCCTGTTAGATCTATGGGTGCAAACATATGGTGTCTGTCCTTCTCTGCCTGACTTATTTCACTTAGCATGACACCCTCGAGGTCCATCCACTTTGCTACAAATGGCCAGATTTCATTCTTTCTCATTGCCATGTAACACTCCTTTGTATATATATACCACATCTTCTTGATCCACTCATCAGGTGATGGACATTTAGGCTCTTTCCATGTTTTGGCTATTGTTGACAGTGCTGCTATGAACATTGGGGTACATGTGCTCCTATGCATCAGCACTTCTGTATCCCTTGGGTAAATCCCTAGCAATACTTTAGAGTAAGAAGAATTAACAAAATGGCATTATAAAATTTGAAATATTTCAGGTACTATTTTCAAGATGGTCTCATTTGTGTTCTTCAGCACCAGACTAGGAAAAAATAGTTTTTCTGGGCTATATGAGATAATCTATTTTTCAATATAAATGTATATCACTGCTTCTGTTTGTCCACACAGGCATACATGCTCCAAATCACAAGGAGGAGTAGCAATCAGGATATAAGAACCATAATAGTATATGTGTGTTGATGTGTATAAAATTGTTTTCAAATGTGATTGATAATTATAATATTGGCCAGAATAAACTAGCAAAACTCCAATAATTTCTCCTAGACAACAGCAAAAACTAGAGCTGGTGAAAACTTTCTGAAACAATAATAGAAGTAAAAGCCACTGTACCAGTTGGAAGTTGTATTATTGCAAATAATATTAACACTATTAGTATTTCCAATGATTGTATTAGTAGTAGAATTCATTCGTAAACAAATAGCAGACTACACTGAACAACTGAAATCTATCACTGAGAAATTGTATTATTTTTGAGAAATTATATTACTTTAAAAAACAAAATCATTTTAAAAGGAAATGGGAAGAGGACAGATGAAAGAATGTAATAAATGTTTAATGTATCAGTAAATAAATGGCTACCAAATAAATATTTAAAGAAATGTGTAAGTTGCCCCACTGGTTAGAGAGTGGTTCTAAAGAAGTTAAGGGTATGTTAGGTCACTCTAATCTGTGATCCTAGACTGAACATTTAGTCTGACTGCTGGTCTCTAAAACAAAACCCTTAAAGCCACAGGAGAAAACTAGGAAATTCAATGACTCACCTTTGAAGACATCCTAATTCAATGTATGTGAACTCTGATTGAGGTGGGACAGTAGCTCCAGCTTTTGACACCAGAGATTTCATAAATCATTAACATCTATTTCATTTACATTCATTTTTCTCTCCTTATCAGGCAAAAGTATGGTGGAAACCAAATTTGAAATAAGAGTAATGCTAAACCTTAGGATAAACTGTTTTTCAAAGATCGCAGAGGATGTTTATAGCAAAAATGTTTAACACATTAGCCTCACCGCCACCTTGCAGTATCATCTGTTCAAAAGAAATTTGCTTAAGAATTGCTATATTTTCCCTTGGATAGTTATCTCTTTTACGGTATTTGAATCTGAACTAATTTTCACAGCACAGCGAAAATAGGATCTTATGGAGAGATAAATACTATTTAAATAATGAAATAGAGAATTAAGGAGATATTCTTATCAGATATATCTACCCTCCCCATTTTGTAAGGATTTTCTTATGTTAAAAGATATCTTTTTAGTAATGAGGAATTAAAAGTTCTCTGCTTTTTAAACTATATGAAAGGATAATCGTCTATTCAGTTCCTGGCTTTATTTTCTTGTTAAGAGAGGGGAAAAAAGCCACAACATAGTGCTTCTCGCAGCTACTTAATATTCTTTTCTTAAGCGAGCTGTATCAGGTGACTGACTATCCTCACAGCCCTTAAATCACTCTCATTGATGGCTTAGCATCCCGTGGTTTACCCATTATCTACATCTTCCTTATACTTTCAAAGACAAAATAAAGCTTATGTCAATATTAACTTCAACAATATTCCTTTAGCAGCTACAAAAAAATCTTTCTTAAAATTAAAGCATAAATGTGCCAAATTTCAATCAATATATACAGTACAGAAATAAAAGCAAATTGTTCTCTCCATTTCTTGATCTTTCCATTATTGATTCATAAATTTGTTAATTGAAAATCAGAATGGCAAATATGATAGCATTTTTGGGGTTTTCAAAAGTCTGCATAATTGTAGTCATCGGATAAGAACCTCCTAATTGGAGATGGCTTTCTTGTCATAGAATTAGAACACACTTGCCAGTAAGCAATAACACTAAACAAAATAAAATATTAATAAAAATCATTGGTGTTCAAGTTTTGAGAGGTATGCTGTCAGGCATAACTATATATTCATAAGTCACACACTTAACACCATGTAGTTTTTTTACATTTTGGGGATAACAAAAAGAAATCTCATCACATCCAATGAAAAATAGCTTTATTTTTGTCCTGCATCAACACATATAATCCTTACATGAAAAATGAACTATTATTATTCCCATTTAATGGAGGAAGTAATTGAGAGAGGAAACCAAAAAAAGAAATTAAAAAATGTCTGCCCAATGGCACACAGTTTAGACATGGTAAGGACTCCATCAAACTTGATTCAAAAATCCATGGTCTTCATCTTCAGGATAGCAGACAACTGCCAAGAAATTTTGAAACAAATTCTTCTTTTCAAGTGCTTTAAAAACCAATGTAAATATAGACTTTTTTGTAACATATTGAAAACATAGTTCATATGAATGATAATTTATACATATATAATTATTTATAAAATTTTCTTGCACATTCTTTCTTTTAAGTATCATTGGATAAAATTCTTCCTAATCTGAGTGTTATTTTAAAATTTTTTTATGTTTTTATTCTATTTTTGAAAGAGAGACAGAGTGCAAATGGGGGAGGGGCAGAGAGAGAGGGAGAAACAGAATCCAAAGAAGGCTCCAGACTCTGAGCTGTTAGCACAGAGCCTGCCGCAGGGCTCAAACCCACAGAATGTGAGAGAGATCATGACCTGAGCTGCAGTCAGATGCCCAACCAACTGAGCCACGCACGCAGCCCTCTAATCTGAGTGTTATTTTAAAGCCTCCTTGAAGATAATACACCCAGAACAATATTTAGGTTAAATTCCACAATGTAAGTCCATGACTTCTCTCTGGGGAGCTATGTTGCCCTAATACTATGCACTTCACATAACTCCAACCAGTTATTGGACACAATCATGAGAATAATCTTTAAAGATTAATGAGCAGCTTACAATTTTGAGCCCTAAGAGGAATTATAGAAAGTTTATTGTGGCCTCATTCTTCCACTTCCAAGATTTTGGAAGTTTTACTATAAATGGATAATTTGCTATCCAAATACTTCAGCCAATACTTTGTTTTCTATTATGTGAATCTGGCCAATTCATGAATGGGAAGAAAGATTAAAAAAAAAATTATCATTACTTTCTACAAAAGGGTCAGGAAAGTTCAGGCATTTATCTACCTGTCCAATCTTCAGCAAATATGTATGTAACCTTACTTTTCTTCACAACCAGAAGAAAGAATCTGTCTTGACATCATTCTTTGTATAAAGAAAGCAAATAACCAGAGGGAGATATTAGTTTGATATGCAAATCTAATTGGATGAGCATCAATAAATCTTTGCAGCTGTATTTTCTTGATGTGCTCACTGTTTCATGCTCTGTATGTACTGTAACAAAACGATCCAAGTCAATCTTTAAGACCAATGCTAAGTGATCACTGGAACCAGTTACATCCATGTAGGTCAATCACAAAGAATTGATTAGAACATCCACTAAAGTCTGATTGCATTGTGCTTGACTGTATCTGAAATAGCCAAAATGCTACAAAAATAATAATATCAACAATCCAGTACTTATTAGGTAAACCAAAGTAAAAACCAGATTTATTTTCTCATGTTGAAGTTACTTTTTGCAACTAGACTAAAAATTAATTTGAAAACATTTTAATAGAAATAATTTTTCTATTATAAAGTATTTCATCCATCTTATAAAAATGTCAGACAATTTAAAAAGTACATTAAATACAAAGTTAAAATAATCTTGCAATATTAACCTTATTTCTACTTTTTCTGGGCAAATCTTACTTTGCCCTTGTGAACTTTGCATTTTTAGAGGATCTTCTTTCCAAGTTCCTAAACTATAAAATCAAATTATAAGTGGAAATATAAAAAAATTATGATCTTTAGGCAAAACCAGTGCTTGTGGAGAGAGGAAGAAAATATTCCCCTGCCATTTGACAGAAAGTACATCTTCTTTACTCTTGCTTCTCTAACACACATGCTTATTATTTTTTAACTAATTACTTTAATCTACAACTATTTGTTGTTACAAAAAGTTGTAGTTTTCCCATAAGCATTCAATTTTTAATTTTAAATTTAATTCACAGATAAGAAAATAACAAAAAGTATATGCCCCAACTTGCAAAAGTTGCTAGACCTAGTTTCCAGAAACTAGATAATAGATCTCTATCAGTGGTTTTCAACTTTAAGTATGCATCAGATTCACCCCCAAGGGCTTGCCAAAACAGAGAGCTAAGCCTCCATTTCTAGACTTTCTGAATCAATGGATCTGGACTGAGATAGGAGAATTTGTATTTTGAACAAGTTCTTAGACAATTGCGGGAAGGCTGGTCCAGCAACCACATTTTGAGAACTATTGTTCTATATAAAGGCACTAAATGTTACTTCAGAATTCATCTTTCTAATATTCATCATCATTCAATCTTGATTTTAATGGGCAATTTAGTGTTGTGTACATAGTAGGTTTCAGTGAATGCTGTTGACTGATCTAAACTTAGACATAAAATAAATAGGATTACAAATGTACCAGTTATTAAATCATCCATCTTTTTTCCTAGGTTACTAATTGAGAAAATCTTGGCCTAGTTTTAAGAAAGCTGAGGTACATAAAATGGCCTTCAGATACTGAATTTTCCTACCCATTAAGTTTCTTTTCAATGCACTTTTATTTTATTTACTGACAATGGAAATCACAGCCATCCTGGTACAGGCAGTGTAATGGTAAATGAGATGTGTTTCATTAACATCAATGAAGTTGATGAATTGATCCAGGAATTTTTTTTAGAACAGTGTTTTTTTTAGCAGAAAGTGGTTTTTGGAACAAAAGAGATCACAGCTTGACTTTTTAGTTTCAGTATAATGTTAAGACTGTGTCGCTAAAATCTGGAATGTGTCTATTAGTTTGATTTGAGGTTTATCTTTCACCCTGTATGACTAATCCAAACAAGATTAGTTTTTTTCTGTTTTCAGCCATACAGTGAGATATGGAATCCTTTTCCTTTTCCCGTAGTTACACCAGTTCTACCGAATTCTGAATGCTAGTTGAAATGTCAATGGAACTGGAAAAAAAAAATTAATGATTTTTCCTTTGTCTTCGTCATATGTTATGGTATTCATATGACTCCCTCTGGTGGCAAACATAGCATGGAATGTTAATCTTTTCCAAGAAATATACATGTTTACATTTCTTTTCATATAAAGTCAATGATTGTTTCTTTCTTGCCTGAGGTTTTCTTTACTACCTTTCTACCTAATGCTCTCCACCACCTGATGTAATCACTGGAAGCTGTCAAAAATTATCAGTTCAATCAATACATACATTGACCGAATATCTTTGTCAAAACTCAGCCTGGAAAATTGTGTCAAATAATTCATGCAGCCTTCTAACAACCAAACAAGAATATAAAACTTTTAAAATAATTAGTTAAAGAAAATGAATCCCCAAAACTCAATCTCAAATCCTAGTCCATTCATAGTAATACATAAATTTAGTCTAAGTAAACTTGAATGTCTGTATCCAGAAAATACCCTCAGAGTTCCATACAAATAAAATGTACAGTCATCCAGAGATGAATTTGAATTCTACCACTTGGTGCATAAGTAACCTAAGTCAAGTTATGTAACTTTTGTGAGAACTGGTTTCCATATCCACAGAATGGAACACCTAATCTGCGAAGTTATTGTTCAGATTAAACAAGACAATGTATTTAAAGACCTAGAACTGTAGCTGACATTTGGTCTAACTCTAGCTAGTATTACAGTTATTTTTTAAATTAACAAATTGAAACAAAGAAAGTCAGAAAATTAAGACCTCTATCTGATTTTCATTTGAATCTTCTAGAGCAATAGCCTTGGATGAGGTAGAGAGATGAGGTTCCCATCAGACCAAACTCACAAAAGTAAAGAATGGCATCCATGAGCCAACATCCCACATGATGGTTAAGCAAAAGCACACACTGAAGAAATGAAGCCCATCTGTCATACACGCATGTAGAATCTTGACAAGACTATCACGCCTCCTCTAACCGCAGCAGCAGAATGCCAGAGAATCTCTCCCCTTCCATTCAAACGTGCCTATGTCTCTGCTGCTCAAGTCAATATGCCAATGCTTATTTCTGAGCTAAGTGATAATGTGATTTTAGAGGCAACAAAATTTTTCTTCTCAAGAAAGAAAATATCTTTTTACATTTACTGTGAGGGACAAAGAGTGATAAAGGTATTTTTATATCTCCTGGTAAAAGCTCCTTGCACTTGTTAACAAAATCATTGGAGAAATTGATCATGACTTAAATGATGTTTGTGTGCACATTGGTTTTAACAGTTTTGATTGGTCAGTTAAAGTAAGTTATCTTCATTTTTGTTATTGCTGTTTTCTGGTCATGTTATTAGTTATGTGATGAATTAATTATACATATACATAGCCACAGGTGTACATGTTTAAGGATTTTGCTGCAAATCTTTATAGAGACATTTTGCATTGCTGTTATTTAACCTCGCTTCCAAAAAGTGATGCTAGTATTGACTGGTCAGGGATAAGAGCACCATCATGTGCCAGAGTGTAGGGACAGGGTCTGTTTTTCGTCTGGGATTTGACTTCTTGAGAATCTAATATTTCTGGATGCATTCCAATGCAGCTAAAGTAAGAGGGACCAAGGCTATCCTGTGCCCCCATCCCCTCCTTGAGTTCTTCTCATTGTTCCCTCTCCTAGCCCTATGTTTTTCCACCACAGAGGTGCAATACAAGAAGTGCAATCCAAGTATAAGTATGAATTTAGAAAAGAAAAAGCAGAGAAGGCTACTTGGTCTGCTTTGCCTCCAGCCCAATTAAAGCCAAACTGTCAGCTAGTAATAAGAGTTTGCCTGACCAGCTTTCTGTGCAGATATTCCCCTCGGTGAACTTGCAAAAAGGATCAGAAAGTATTCCTGGGTTTCTATGTATTACAGGGGGAAAGGAGTAAAGAATAGGCAAACATAGAATTCTGTGCTTTTCAAACCAGTGTATGCAAATCAGTTAACTTGTTGTGAAAGGAATTCACAGTAATACAGCTTCCCAGAGTTAATCATTCCTGCAACTACCCAAAACTGGTAGCCAGTCCACTGGTCAAAAAATATGAGGAAGAACATTATCAAGGGTGACTTGTCTCTTTTACATATATTCAGTGACAGGTTCATTTGGGATTCCTTCTCTTCATTGCACCACACATTTATTCACCAAGTCTAACTGACATTCCTCTCTTCAAAACATCTCTCAACTGTATTACCCATAGGAATTTTCGTCAGCAACTGCTCCCTCTCCCATACTGAGTCTCACATAGGATCTTTCTTTTTTTTTTTTTTAATGGACTTTATTTTTTCTCTTTTTTTTAATAGTTTATCGTCAAGTTGGTTTCCATACAACACCCAGTGCTCTTCCCCACAAGTGCCCTCCTCCATCACCACCACCTCTTTCCCCCACTCTCCCTTCCCCTTCAACCCTCAGTTCATTTTCAGTATTCAACAGTCTCTCAAGTATTGCGTCCCTCTCTCTCCCCAACTCTTTCCCTCTTCACCTCCCCCTGGTCCTCCATTAGGTTTCTCCTGTTCTCCTGTTAGACCTATGAGCGCAAACATATGGTATCTGTCCTTCTCTGCCTGACTTATTTCACTTAGCATGACACCCTCGAGGTCCATCCACTTTGCTACAAATGGCCAGATTTCATTCTTTCTCATTGCCATGTAACACTCCTTTGTATATATATACCACATCTTCTTGATCCACTTATCAGGTGATGGACATATAGGCTCTTCCATGATTTGGCTATTGTTGACAGTGCTGCTATGAACATTGGGGTGCATGTGCTCTCACATAGGATCTTTCAATATGCCATTTTAGTTTCCTGCATTGATCTACTCTCACTGTCCTCTTGGTCATCAGTCAGAACCCCAGCAAAAAGCAGGTGATACCTTCAAACAACGTAATCTGAGTAGAGTTTAATAATGAGAATACTTACAAGGTATTAATAGGGGTGAAGGAAGCCATAAGAGGAATACAGAGCATTGGGAGCCTAAACACCTAGCTAGAAGGGGCAAGAGTAGTGAGTGCTTGCCAGACAGAGAGAGGTGCACTATATCGATAGGGCTTCCAGACACTAACTGGGGCCTCTCCTAAAGGGATATAGCCAACCTGCAGTGGCCAAACTGGGAGGAACTTGGGGGGAATTAGTATCTCAACCTCACTCTTCCCTCTCCTCTTATCACTTGCAGATATCTCCCATTGGTCACATCTAACTGGGAGCTGGAAAAAGAGTTAGAGTAGCCCATGTGAGGCAGCACCCCAGAGGGCCCATGTAGCAGAAAGAAAGTGGCTGTCACTCCTGCCTAGATTCTCACAGTCTCCTCCTAATGGTGTCCTTGCCTTTGGTCTTGCCTTCTTCCAGCCCATTCCCCATCCTAGACAGAGTGACGGTTCTAAAAGTGCACATGTGATCATGTCTCTTTCCTACCTAAAGTCATTCAATGGTGCCCCACTGCTCTTGCGACAAATATCAAACTCTCTTAACATTGTTTAATGAGGCCTTTGGCAATTTAGCTCTTAAGATCTTTCCAGTCTCATTACTCACTGTTTCCCTGGTCACACTCCACACAAACAAAGGTAATACAGGTCTTTTAATATGGCATGCTTACCTCCTGATCTGTCTGCATGATGGTCTTTTTGCCTAAGTGCCTTTGCCACCCTTTGCTGGTTGAGCTCCTTAGTACTAACTCTCAAATGTCCCCTCCTTTGTCCCTCCTCCAGAATTAGGCTATATGTCTTCCTGGCACAGTTCCATCTGCTCCAGACAAGGCACTAATATGTTATTTTAATTGCCTCTTTACTTCTTTATTTCCCCTTAGAGATTATAGACTGCTTGAGTACAAAGGGTTACCTTGTTCATCATTGTCACCTCAGCACCAACTGGGACATGGCATCATGTGGGAACTTTATTTAATGAATAAAGAAATTAAAACAACCTCATCATCATGGCTTCCTGACTCTCCATAATCTACCTGATGTTACCTAAGTACCCTCACCTCATATTATCCTGTCTTCTTCAAAATCTGTTCCCTCTCCATCATGGACTTATCTGTCCAATCCTTTTTCCTCCTAGAAAGAAAGTTAAAGTTCCCTTTTCTTTCCTTACCTTCTCTCCCAAAAGTGGGTGAGAATGTAGGCACTGCAATCCATCTCACTTAGACTATCCAGTACAACAGGGTAGAGTATTAAAAAGGACTGACACATTACACAGATGGAAAGATAGTTCTCTGTGGCGGTTTTCCTTCACAGGGAAGGGAAACTAAGGCAGGACCCCAAGTCTCCCCTCTGTTTCCATGCAGCTAGGAAGACAGGCCTAGAAGTGTTTCCTCTCCCCAAATCACACCTGGGCCTAAAGGCAAATGCCTGGTCTCGTACACATTCTTCTTTCTGTTTCTTGCTGTCACGCTGACTCACAAACCACATTGGTGGTGTAGGCAATCTTAGAGTTCAGCCTCCCAGGGTCTAGCTCACTGGATATGGGGGTATAATGTTAAAGCCTCAGCTTACAACCGAGGATTAGCTTACCTTACTTCCTTTGTATGAATTGCTGTCTTGGAAATCTCAAGGGTCAGGTATCTCATTTGGGATAAGATTCGAGTACTTCTCTGCTGAAAAAATAACCATCTTTTTGGGTTTTAAGTTATTGCTATTTCAATTTTCTTTTTTCTACACTAATTTAAATACTATATGTACATAGTTTAAAATTCAAAACTCTACAGTGAGACATGTAAGTGTCCCAGAGTCTATCTCCTGGAAATTAGCACAAGTATCTGCTAACTGTATTTTACTATTATAATAATATCCCCTCTCGCTCTCAGAATTGGGCTTATCTCACAGGTGTTCTGGTGCCAGATAACATGTGGGAAGATGGCCAGGTGGCCTAAGACACATTAACACAGGAAGCAAGTCTCCAACTTTGATTTTGGAAGGACTGTAATCTCTTTACCCCTGGAAGTGGGCTATAAGGCTGACAGAGCAGATAACCAGGATGCAAGGAGAGCCTGGGAAGTCCCAAGGCAAAAGGCAGATCCATGTATCAGATTAAGGGTATTAGTCCAAAGCTTGACCAACCTCGCTGAGAGACTGACCCTGAATCCCACTGCTTACTATCAGCCAACTACTTCTTAAATTCCCCTAGATCAGGAAGATGATTGTTTCCAGACCACAGATGAGAGCTAAGATAAGTTTCAGACACTAGAAAATTATGGTTGAAGGAAAGGTAAAGCATTATAGAAATGCTTATTTTTTACTGATATGTGGTTATTACAGTATTTTCCTTTTTCATGTGTGTTCCTTATATAGCTATTAAACTATGGCACAACTTGAGGTTAAGTACCAAGGTTTTCCCTGTATTTGTACTCAATAATAAATGATTTTTAAAAAGTTACAATTCATTAGAAATTTACTTTAAGAAGTAGAATACTTTCCCAGAAAGTTAGTATTATTTTTAAAAATTGAAACAAAATTATTTTTCTGGCATACAAACACCTTCCCTACAAGTTGTCAAAAGCAATCAGACTACTTGGGACTCAAGCATCAGAAAGAATCAGGGGCCCCTGGGTGTCTCAGTCGGTTGAGCATCTGGCTTCGGCTCAGGTCATGATCTCACAGTTCATGGGTTCAAGCCCCTCATTGGGCTCTGTGCTAACAGCTCAGAGCCTGGCACCTGTCTTCAGATTCTGTGTCTCCCTCTCTCTCTGACCCTCCCCTGCTCACGCTGTCTCTCTCTCTCTCTCTCTCTCTCTCTCTCTCTCTCTCTCTCTCTCTCTCTCTCAAAAACAAATAAAACATTTTTTAAAAAGCATCAGAATCAAATTGAGCCTCTAATCAAAATCAAACAGTATAATTAAGTGACTGTTAAGAATAAAAAATAATCAATTCTAGGAGGTCCTGTATTATTAAAATCTGATTGTTCTTCACAATTTTGCATTCCTTTCTGGTATTTTTATGTGTATTGTGATTGGATACACTGGAATAGTCTGATATCAAATGAACCTCAGTGGAACCAATTAGACCACACACAAAATTTCCCATGAAGCCTAAACTACTTGCTGAGTGTACTGACTTATTCCTGAAGAATGTGTACTTTAATGTGTAAGCTATTAGAATTCTACTCATTGAAAGAGCCCTGATACCATAACCCTGAATTCATCTTCTATTGCTTTCCCCTCTGGTTCATTCTGCTACAGCCTCAAACAGGCCAGACATGCTTCAAAAAGACCATTAAGGCCCTTACATTAACTGTCCCCTCTTTCTCAGGCACTCTTCCTACAAATATTGACATGGGTAACTTTCTTCATTACACCTTGATGGAGCCACCTTCCCTTACCACAGAGCACCTATTATTTTATAGCATCTACCCCTGTTTGCATTCATTATTTATGTTGTATGTTGTGTGTGTGTGTGTGTGTGTGTGTGTGTGTGTAACTGAACTGAAAGTTCTATGAAGGCAAATACTATGTTTTCCCCCACAGTCTGTTGAACAAATAGTCATTCGGTACCAACTATGTGCAACTATTTTAAGAGATACACTTGTGAAAGAGTTTACATTATAGAGGAATGTGATGGAGACAGGCAAGAAACAAGCACACAAGGAAAATAACAGTATTTCAAATGGTGACCAATACTTTGAAGAAAACAGGAGAAAGTGATAAAGAGTGACTAAGGGTGGGCAGGTTAATTGAAATTGGCTGATCAGGGAAGTAACATTGATTTGAGGTGGAACTGAAATGCTGGAGGCAGCCATGAGACACCATGGGGGCTGAAGACCCCAGCAAGAGGAAACAGAAAGTGCGAAGGACCTAAGGTTGGTAAAGTTTTTACATAAAGAAGCATAAAGAAGTCCATTGTATCTGAGAGTTTCTGAATGACAAGGATGAGGTTAAATGGGAAGAGCAGGCAGGAGCAGATCATACAGTGCAGTACGGATCATGCTAAAGCATTAGATTGCTTCGCCTCCTGTATGTGGACTAGATTACAGGGCAGCAAGAGCAGAAGCAGCAGGGAGGTTTGCTCTGGCCGATATAAGAGATGACAGTGTCTTGGATCAGGTGTAGACCGAGAAACAAGTGGAAGAAATGGCTACATGAGTAGAGGTGGAGTTGACGAGCTTTGCTGAAGGACCAGATGTGTGCACTGAGGGAAAGACAGGAGTCAGGGATGACTCATAAACTGTGGGTTAGACTATATTATCGATGAATGCAACTCTATTTACTGAGGCATATATTTCGTGCTCTGGCCCATAATATGTGCACAGTAGCTGTGAATACAGCAGTTAACACTGAGGCTCTGGGTGACATTTTGTTTGATAAAACAGTTCCTGTGATGAAAAATCAATACAGTTAAAGTGATCAGAGTTTTACATGCAGTTTTCAATCTCATCTGGGTGAGTGTGAGGCAATGGGTGTACTATTACAATTTCCTTTGGCAGTGCCTCACAGATGAAGTAACAGTGGGTGCATGCATACACAAAACTGGCTTCTAGTTTGGCTAGACTAAGGCTAGGATTGAGACTCGTAGACTTTGAGAGGTTTGAAGATTTACTGGAGCAGTTTGATTGTAAATGAGTCCTCAGTTGTGAGACCAATGGCTTGATCAAATACAGTAGCGAGTCAGAGCTTGGACAGGGTTTCCGGAGAGGACGTTAGTTAGGTGGGATGGAATGAGACTGAGAATTCAGAGCTGAGGGCCTTTGGTAGTGGGCTTACTTGGCTGAGGCAGGAGCACCAGCTACAATAAATTCAGAAGTTCCCTCCAGAACACTGAACCTAGATAACAGAGAGAAGAGGAGAGACGAGAGGCTGGTGTTGCTTAACAAGGAATTGTAAAAACAAGAAAAACAAAGCGGGAGCAAAAGTTTTAATTTCATCCAAAGAAAATTAATATGCTTCCTTAAATCATTTAAATCACTTAAATCTTTTCCTTATGAGGTAACCTGAGGTTTTCCAGGCAGGGTTTTATAGGAGATTAATCCCTGGCAATTGGATAGGGAGTAGGGGAAGAGTGTTGTGAGATATAACGAGGCCCTTTGCTGTGGGTCTTGTAAATCACACAACAGAAACAGTTACCTTCTTTAATTACGCTCAAGGCCAGTGTTAGGTCTGATTGGCTGAATACAGTAATGATGGTTTGGAGAGATTATCTGCTTTACAGAACCGCCAGGCAGTAAGGATGGAGCAGAACCAAGAACAAATGCTCTATCTCCTGACCAACACTGGCACTTTGGGTTGCTCAGACATTGGTAATCTACAAACTGCTGCCACTCACACTGCCCAGGCAGCTAATAGAGACCAGCAGCGTCCTCACCGCTGTCCAGGATGAAGACCTAGTGGGGCGTCAGCAGTTGAAGTTTATAGATGTCTACCGATGTGGCCTCTGGGAAAGCTGGAGCTCAAAATCAGCAGGATTATGAGGTCTAATTGATTAGTGCTGCTAAAGTGTGTACCATCTAGTGTAGAGTTTGTAGTCTTAGCATTATAGAATTGAGTTAATTTCCTCCCAAGGGAGGCATTTTGTAATTTTCTTAAGTGATAGCTTTAACCTAATAACCTCAGTGGTTAAAAATCTTGATTGTTAAAAGTTAATGGTTTTCTAACAAGCTATTCCTGGCATATGCATAATTTGTTTTCTTTTCCATGCATAGTCTCAGGTTGATGGTTGACATGGATGAAACAAAAAAATGTAATCACTTCTTCGGATTTGGTTTCTGATAATAATATCAAACACTGGACTTTTAAAAACAATATAATTTTCATTTTCATTGAAAAATGCTATCATGTTCTGACTGTAAGAGTTCACACTAGTGAATTAAAATTACTAGTATGTGACCTTGGGCAAGTTACTTAACTTACCGAAGCCTCAATTTCCTCACCCATAAAATAGGGATAATAATAATTGTACTATCAAATGAGATGATGCAGAAATAAGACTTAACACTTCCTTGGAATAAAAATATTTTCCCCCAATTTATTATTATTATTAAATGTCTTAAGAGTTGGTTTTATCTGTCAGTTAAATAATAATGCATGTGGGTATTTAATTTGCAGAACCAAGCTTGAACTTTAAAGCTTGAGCAAAGACAAACATTTTAAATGCTTTTGCAACTTATTTTTTGTTACCCTTTGTGTCAAATCTGTCTGACAGAAGACTTGAAATGAAGTGATTATTATCCTGACAATTCCAATTATCCAATCTTTTAAAGATCCTAATATGCATATATTTTTCACTGCAATCTGGATTTTTCAAGGTTACTAATTAGTTAAAAAATGGCTTTTTGGTAAGATAGTTCTTTATATTTATAAAAGAAAAGAGCACATGTTACTCTGCTGTTTGAATGATTGAAATAACCTGGGTAAAATTCTAATCTTAGTGCTAGGGTAGTCTTATAGAACAATGATACACTTACATTTAACTTTTGTGTTTAGCTTGTATTCACTGTTATCCTGCTCGGTGCAAAGCCCTAAAAATACGATAATAATTAAGTCAGTAAGAAACAAGAAAACAGTTGCATTTTTTTGTACTGTTTGTCTATACCAGAAGCTGGAGATCTTGAGAGAAAGATGTTTTAACAATTAAGAGAGCTTTATATAAACTATAAAGGAGAGTGAAGGAATGAATGGGTATTGAGACTACACCACCAAATAAAAAAATCCACGAAAAACTAAATCAGCCTTTAAAGCTAACAATAAAATATTTTTAAAGGCATAAAATCTGAGTCGTATTTTTGTGTTCAGTACTAAAACTTATGTTAGGCTATACCTCTGACCGTACCTAATCAAGGCTAAGCCATCCTCTGGCATAAACATTAGGAAACACTGAAAACCAGGCTCCCCAGTAACAGGGTAAACTCCAAATATTTGAAAGTAGAAAAGGAAGCTTTGATTGTGTTTGTCTTTTGGGCCACTTAGCAAATTTTTTTTTAATTTCTTTCTCCAAATACCTAGATGAGGGGAAAAAAACACAACAAACAGCATTTAAAACTGTAAAATTGTGTATATAAAGCTGAGTATTACAATGAAAATATAATTTTGAATAGTATAAAAATTAACATCCACAGTTAATTCCCAAGCCTCTTTTTACCTATCAATTATTTCTTTCTTTTCACAAAACATCTGTTCCTTGTGCTAAATTATTTACTATATAAATGAGCAATTTTCTCTGTAAAGAAATAGATGATATACTCAATAATTTTCTGGATTTTGATATATATATATATGCATCAGAATCATAATCAAAATGTGCTATTTTCTTAAAAAGCAGTAAGCTAATAAGGTAGCCTACCACAAGTTAACATACTAGCTACTTGCACGTTAACAAGTCAGCCTGCCACGATTGCATGGATACTGACTGGTAGAAGACATGAGTCTCTTAAATCAGAGACTAAGGGTGATTTATTGCTCAGAGCAATAGCAACAGCCAGAGTGTCAGCATCTGTACTGATACCCAGAGCCTCAATTCATATAGGATTGCACTTAAGAGATGAGTCCTAAATTTAGGGAACTCAGATCTTTTATAATGAGCAGTAAAAGTACCTACGTATTGCTCCAGAAACAGTTATTTCTATGTTCTAAGACTTTATAAGCAACCCTACCCTTTCCTCTGGAAGAAGACAGTATCCCTATCTTCCAAGACTTTTCTCATTACAAAGCCTTAAAAAGATGGTTGAGAATAAAGGGCAATCAGTGCTTGCTTTGCAAGACATGTAGAAATGAAAGAGACTCACAGAGCATTGCCTCTTAATTGATTTCTGGGGAAAGAGTTTGGAGGAACAGAAAGAGAATTCTTTCCTGATGACTTTTCTGGCGTTGAGGGAGCCAGGCCTCCTCATACTAGGTAGTTTGTTGACAGTTTAGTTTGGGTAAGCTTCCACTGACATTTCTAGCCGGAGAAGAAAATTCCCTGTCTAGTCTTCCTTTTTTCCTGTCTCAGTCTCTCCTTCCATTACATTTGCTATTTTTGCATCCTGAACCCTGACTTGGAAATCAATTGCCTTACAAATAATTTATAATAGCAGTCACATTCCCTGACTATTCCTCTCACTGCCTCCAATCTCAATCTCCCCAAAGGCCCTATTAACCCATAATATATCTGATTTATAGAACATTCAGTTTCAACTGCATTGTGAATTAAATAAACTTGGCAGGCTATCTGGAGACCATAACCACCACTTATGGAGTCTCTAGTGTGGGAAAATGTGTTTTATTAATGAATGTGTTTAACAAATGACTTTATGGGCCATGCCTCTCATTTGATTGCATCTTTGTATTTAATAATCAAATTTTTAGAATGTTATTATAGGAAGTTTACTTTTGCAACTGTCTATGAAAATGACAGTATTTTCATGGCATCAAAAAGTTATCCCAATCCAAAATCCTAGGAAAAACATTGACTTAAAAAAACAGGAGATTAAAATTTAGGGTATATGGGCTAAAATGCTCTGTCAGATATCAAATTCTCTCCCTAGAGAAATGAGATGGCCAAAAAAGCAGGAAGTAAAAGAAAAAAACACTTACTGACATTTCACAAAACCCTTCTTCAAAAATGAGTAGTTTGTAATATGTCAGGAAGAAAAACAAAACAAAACAAAACAATACAAGGAATGACCTCCCTTTTGCTACAAGAAAATTGTACCTTTGAGAACTTGTCTGAGTATTCCCAGTTTACCTTCAAATTCTCTTGTGTTATGGGGCTCGTGCTATGCAACGGGACATTACCGTTTGTCATCAAAATGTTCTCTGTGATATTCCACCTTCAAGTTTGCTTTTGTTTAACCTCTCTCCATTACACACAGCTATCCAATATTTTCCTATGTGCATTCCCATTTAGAACTTATCAAACATTTTTGCCATTTTATCATTTTATGTTGGTTTTTACATAATTTTCTTTAAAATTTATGTTCCCTTTTTTCTAGTTGAAAATTATCCAGTTAGTTATATATGTTTCCATTTGGAAAGACTGAAAGCAAACTAGCAAAGCCAAATGTGATTTGCCTAAGCGGTAGTGAAAGGGAAAATCGTTATTTCTGTGCTCTAACAAATTGCTGACCTTTTTTTGTTTATCAAAATGAGGTCTTTCTGCTAACAATGCCACTTTTTTTTAATGTTTACTTATTTATTTTTGAGAGACAGAGAATCCCAACCAGGCCCTGCACTATCAGTGCAGAGCCAAATGCAGGGCTTAAACTCACAAACCATGGGATCCTAACCTGAGCCTAAATCAATATGCAGACACTTAACCAACTGAGTCACCCAGGTCCCCAAACAAGTCTACCTTTACTTTCGCTGTTCTCAGAGGATCTTATTTCGTGTTGATCTGGGGGAAAACACTTTTTGGTCCTTTTGTCATTATAGTTCTCCATCTCCTAATTTATTTATGTTATTACTGAATTTGTGCCTAGTGTTTCATATTTCTAGAGCACAGTCTTGAAATTTTACAAAATATTATTTAAAAATACCAAATTACTAAACCATTCTAGGAAGTAATTTTGAAAATTATAGGAAAATTTATATTAATTAACACCCAAAACTTTAAAAATCTAATAACTATTATCTCCTTAAATATGAGAGGCTTTAGGAATTTCTTCTTTTATTCCATCAATCTTGCCATTTGTTAAAACAAGTTTTGGGACTCCTCTTGTTGATTTGCCTTTGGAACTGGCTGCTTTGTTTTTAAAAAGCTCAGTGGAAATAAATCTTCATCGCTTAAGTGTGGACTTCACTGTTTTGATAGAGGTCATAGTCAGCCATTGCCTGGTAAATAGGTTAATCATCAGACTGGGAGACTCTGAGAGAAAAAGTATCTGACTATGGGGAATGAGGGTGACATTCTTGTCTGACTAAGCTGGCTCTGAAGACAACTTTGGAAAGGACTTCTAGAAGGTTTTTGAGCTTTGTCCGAAGCAACTGGCTTGCCTGGCTGGCTCCTGTGCAGATCCCTGGTTCAGGCAGTGATAGTCATGTGTGACATAGGTCCTGGCATGCCACTGTCCTGAACTCACCTGGGGCCATTTTACTCTAAAGTAATTGGGGGGTTGTGAGCAGATGAGTGCCATGAACTGACATGTTTGAAAAGAATCATTCTGGATGCTGTATTGAGAAGACACTGAAAACAAAAGGATAGAAAGTGGGACAAACTATAGGAGTTTAATTAGGAAGCTACTGCAGTAATCCAGGCAAGAAATGACGTTGGCTCAAAGATAGAAAGTGAAAGTGGGGAGAGGTGATTGGGTTCTCAATATATTTTTAAGATATAGCCAATAGGATTTTCCAATATTGGACTAGATTTAGTCTCAGCTAGGAGCTACTTTTCCTCATAAGGGTTATGACTCCAGACATCTTTTATTATCATGACTAAAGGCACTTAGGGATAAGTGGTCAAGGTTGCTGCCATGCAACTACATTGTACAGGACAGTTTTCCACAAGAATTACTCAAGGAATTACTGAGTCCAAATTTTGAGTTGTGCTGAGGTTGAGAATCCCTGTTCTTTCTGCACCTTGAGCATTACCTTAAGAGTTCCCCAGCTATCTGCATTAGGAGACCTCACTTCAAGAATTTTGGCGCTAAGCTAACACAACTGTTCAAATGCCTGCAGAAGAGGACAGACTAGCAAAATTCATTCTGTCAGTGAACCCAAAGCTTAAATTGGAAAGAATCTTCCCCAGTGAACATGTTCTAGGAATAATCAATATGTCTGTTTAGAGGTGACTTCATCTACCAGTGCATCCAGATGGAGGGCAACTAATGTCAGAATTTCTGCTTAGACACCCAACATTCAGCCTCTACAGGAGCCACTGAAGTCTACATTTATGAGAGTTCCCTCCGATTGTCCTAGCACAGAGGGAGCAACAAATGTGGACAAATCTAAGTGGCACCAGCCCTACCAAGTGTCCCAGTTTCATTATGGTAGAGGAGGAAATCTGTTGTCCACCATAGCAAAGCAAACACTGGACAGGTTTGACACTTTGAGGATTCATCTAGTTGGGTATCCTCACTCCCTAGAGGTTATCAATTCTATCATATGTGTCAAATCATTACAACTTAGAAACCTACCCTACGAATATAGGCATCCTTTTACTTTAGAAATATTTCATTTGAGTAAGGAATCATTGGGGCACCTGGGTGGCTCAGTCGGTTGGGCAGCCAACTATGTCTCAGCTCATGATCTCATAGTCCGTGAGTTCAAATCCTGCATCGGGCTCTGTGCTGACAGCTCAGAGCCCAGAGCCTGCTTGGGATTCTGTGTCTCCCTCTCTCTCTGCCTCTCCCCTGCTCAAGCTCTGTCTCTCTCTGTCTCAAAAATAAAATAAAACATTAAAAAACATCATCAAATCACTTAATTCTAATTCTTGGAAATTGAGCCATATCAAAGTAATGTGGGTGTTTTTATTGGCAATAACACATTAGGAAGGACAAAGTCACAAGACTCCGGTCCTCTCTGAGTAGAAAACAAGATTATACAGGTCATCTTTGTTATTCATATATTTATGATTGTAGTTCTCAAACATATAAGGTTCATAGACAAGCAAAAGCATTATGTCACAAAAATATTTGATAAGCAAATACTACATATGGAATTTTTTCTTATTCTAAAATTCCTTCCTACTTCACACTCGCTTTTATCCTATGTAGTATTTTGATACCTTTGTCATTTCTTTAAAAATTATGACATGTTATAATTATCAACGAAACTGAACAATCTTACCTAAGGTGCAGGCTTTACTGAAGTCCATAAAAGTTAAATTAGAGAACAGATAAACTACTGAAAAATAGAGGTCTTATGACAAAGTAAATATCTCAAAAGAGACCCTGAAGAAGCCCGTGAATATTTTGCAAACAGAACTCTTTGAGCATGCTGCAAAAGTCATGGGAGAAGTGAATGATGCCCTACTGTGCTATTCTACAACTTTGTTAGAAAAAAATTAACCCTTCAAAAAGACTGACTTGTTTCTTGTATATCTTAAGAATTAGCACAATCACATGCAGACTCTAATCTAGATGTTGTTACTTAGGAAATAAAAGTAGGTACTTTATAATTTACAGACTAACATCTTAGCTTTTCTCTTCAATGTAAAAATACACAGAAATTTATCTCCAAATTCCCTTTTTTCCTATCATTCCCACCACTCACATTACAAGCTCAGTTCTTAATTAAAACTACAGTTGGCTTCTGTCTGCTTATTAGAATGACATGTACCTTCTACCCCAAGACTAGTACAACTTTCGTTTTTGCTCAGTGGTAAAACTGGCTGGATTAGTCACTGCCAGTAGAGGGACACTTAATGCCAAAGAGCTATAAGGGTCATCTGGTCCAAACCTCAAAGTACCTCAAGAAGCTCCAGAACCCACTGAAATGTCCCATTGGATTAGCTTAGGACCAAGCCCTATGTGAGAAACTTGCCACCTAAACAAATCAATGGTCCTCTCAGAAGACCAGGATACCCTCAGTCCAGAGAAGCCTCCCAAAGTAACAAAATAGCTTAACCAAATATGTCCCAAGCTGTAGATGATTATGACTTGATCTATAATTGGCCACCTCTCCTGTCACTTTTCAGAGCCAAGCAAAACCTAAAGGGGTTCTTCCTCCTTTGAACTTAACAAATTGGCTTGGTTCCAGAATAGCTTTAATCTAGTTCCCTGACCTGCCCATCATTTCAGGCCCAGAGAAAACTCAAGCCTAGAAGGGTTAAGTAATTTTTCAAGGTCACAAACCTAATAAGTGGCAGAGCTAAGATTTGAACCACAGCAGCTTGATTCCAGAACCTACTCATGTCATCATCCTGTAACACTGACTCTATTAGCATCAGAATATCTGTGAAAAATAGGAAAGAAAACTAGTGTTCTACGATGCCCCTAAGAGACAGATTTAGTAACGATGACAGTCTTATGGCAAAAGTTGTATCACACCAAGAGCAACTGCCTGCAGCACCTACCGGTAAAGATTAACTCAGCCAAGTAGAAATCAACACATTGAAATCCCTGGATATTCCTTCTGAAGCTAAGGCTGCTAGAAATCTTACATAAAGAAAACAACATGAGATGGTATTTAAAGCTAGATGGAAATTCAAAACAAACAAACCAAACAAGACAAAATGATCCTAACTCCTCCTCTAGGATCAAGCATGGGGAACATCATGAAATCTTCATGCTTCTGTATGTCCATCTTAAACACACAGCAACATAATAATGCTTGGCTACTGCCTCTTGATGCCATTTTGAGTGCAAATCAATTAATTGTCAATGTTTTTTGAGATCATCAGAAAAATACTGTCACATAATTCAACATGAATTACCTTTTGCTTACTTGTAGCCACACTTGCTATTTCTATACTCATGTGTATTACACTCAAATCTTTCTTGATCCCTGAAAGTCATTGCCTGTACTTTGCACTATGTGTATTTACAGTTATATAAGAAATGTATCCACCATTACTCACTCATCATTAAATTGGTTTTAGCATTAAACAACTAAAAAGATGTGATCAATGAGCTAATCCATGGAAAACTAAATAGTTTCTTTAAAATCAAATACAACTGCTGTTGTACTATATCAAAGCCCATATCAATTATTTTGTTCTCTGTTATATAATTTTATATATAACAGAATAACCATTATGGTTTTTTATTCTTTTATTTGTTCTCTAATATTCGTGTGGCTTTATATGGGTATGAACTTTGGTATTTTTTACGTGTATATAATTTAATTTGAAACAAATATTTTCCCATGAATACTTTTAATTGTGTCTCATTTTTTTTCTTTCTTTATGGGTATTACTTTTTGTTGATAGTACACTACATATCATTCACAGTCTTCAAAGTGGTTTCATTTAGTTCCGTTTCTTCATTTCTATTTAAAATATATATATAGGTCAGAAACATAATTATTCTATTCCTTTGAAGTTCTCTTTTAGAGCCTATGTTAATTGTGCAATCTCAACTGACTACCTAAAACTTTCATATTTTTATCACATATAAGCAAACAATGCTGTTACAAGTTAAGATTTCTAAGATTTAGGTTCTCCTTTTTCTGCTACAAAAGTTCCATTATAATGATGGTTTTCAAAGTATGGTCCCAAGACCAGTAGCATCAACATCCTCTGGGAATGTTTTAGAAAAAACAAATGTTTGTCCCCCTTCAGTCCCTGCCCATACCCCAACCCCCACCCATACCTAATGTATCAGAAAGTAAAGGCCTCGTGTCCAGCAACCTGCATTTGAATAACCCTCCACATGATTCTTATGGATTACTTTAAAGGTCCTTGCAAGCGTGAATGACATCTTGTCATCTTCCTATCACTCATGAGTATCCAATACTATGCCTGGCACGTCTTAGGTACTTAGCAAATATTGTTTGTAAAAATGAATCCATTGATTAGTCAGTCATAGCTAGGATTTGTTTGGCACTGTCGTCTCCTGACTTCTCTCTTCTTCCCATTTGTCATCCACAAAATGGGGGCAATATTATGAAGAGGCTAAGTGTGGACCGAACATGACTCTCACTGGGTTCTATCACTGTTTTGTCAGCACCATGGTGCCATAGTGCCCAGCATTACTTTTCAGTTCTCCACCATCAGTGGTTTTTCAGGACATTTGGAAGCAACTTGCACACCAAGCAGGAAGAGCACAAAGAAACTGCAGGCTATGGAGCTGCGTGGAGCCCTGCTTGCACTTCTATCAGCACTGCCTCTCATTTCCCTCCCTAATGTAAGGGGAAGCTTGTCATCAAATAAGCAGTCAGCAGTTTCTGTCACATTGTACCCATAATATAAAGCCAGGAAGATGAACCATGATATCTGAAACTAAGTATAATTCCATGCTCCAGAAGTAGTATTTGCCTGACCTGAGAATTACATAAGGAACAGTTCCGGATTGTTTTTTTTCTCAAAGAGCTTCTTTGTAAAGCTATGAAAAAAATACTGTATATTTACTTCTGTATTTCATGAAATATTTACAGATAATGACAGTTTTGCTGAAATTATGTAATCAGCCATTCCTAACGTGGTGCTGTTATAATTAATGTTTATTTGAAAATCCTCAGAAAAGGACAGAAGATACATCTCCAGTTTTGTAATGACCAGAGGTTATTCTCCTGGCTGCTCTTCCAAAACCTGGGCTAACACCTATGTAAATCAGATAATGCTAATGTGTGCATATTAATGAAGGTCAAGCTTTACCATTCCCATAGCTAATTTTTTTTAAACTAATTTCCTCCTTTTGACAGTATTATTACCAACAGATTCTTATCGTTGCAGATCCAACCATAACACTATAGAAACCTCCTCCATTATGTTTCTAATGCCTCATCACTCTTATGTTAAGATACTCTTGATTGCTATGTAAGGTAGTTTGATCTGACATGTCGTGAAAAGCCTGCTATAGCTCAAAGAACCTGGGTTCTTTTTCTGGGTTTCTTTTTTCCTTCAGAAAACCTGGGTTTCAATCCTGTAGCTACTATTAAAGGCAATCACTTTTCCTTTAAATATAATTTCCATATCCATAAAGGAAAGATGATAGCCTGGTGAAAGCCACCTTTAAAAAGTCAGTTGCTATGGCTACTATCAAAACAAAAACAAAAACAAAAAATCAGAACAACAACCAAAAAATAACAAGTGTGGGCAAGGCTGTGGAAAAATTGAAACCCTTGTGCACTGTTAGCTGGAATGTCAAATGGTACAAACACTATGGAAAAGAGTATGGTGTTTCTTCAAAAACTTAGAAACAGAACTACCATATGATTCAGTAATCCCACATGTGGATATATACCCAAAAGAATTAAAAACAGCATCTTGAAGGGATATTTGTCTAGCCATATTCATAACAGCATTACTCACAGTAGTCAAATAGTCATTAATAGATGAATGGATAAACAAAATATGATATATACATACAATGGAATATTATTCAGACTTTAAAAGAAAGTAAAGGGGCACTTGGGTGACTAAGTCGGTTAAGCCTCTGACTTCGGCTCAAGTCATGATCTTGCAGTTCGTGAGTTCAAGCCTCCCATCGGGCTCTGTGCTGACAGCTCAGATCCTGAAGCTGTCAGGCTCTGGTCAGATTCTGTGTCTCCCTATCTCTCTGTCCCTCCCCTACTCATGCTCTGCCTTTCTCTCTCAAAAATAAAAATAAATAAATAAATAAATAAATAAATAAATAAAAGTAAATTCTGACAAATGTTACACATAGGTAGACCTTGAGAACATATGCAAGATGAAATAAGCCAGTCACAAAAAATAGAAATATAGTATGATTTCACTTTAATGAGGTATCAGGAATGATCAAACTCATAGAAACAGAAAGTGGAATAGTTGTTGCCAGGTCTAAGGGGGAGGAAGAATTGGAGAGTTATTGTTTAATGGGTATAGAATTTCAGTTTTGCAAAAAACAAATGTTCTGGAGATTGTTTGCATAACAATGTGGATAAAGTTAACACTAGGGAATGTACACTTAAAAATAGGTAAGAAATTAAAACAACAAAAAGATACCACAACACAGCCTATTAGAATGGGCAAAATCCAGAACACTCACAACACCAAATGCTGGTGAGGATGTGAGCAGTAGTGAGGTGGCACGCATCCACTGCTAGTAGGGATGCAAGTAGTACAGCCACTTTGGAAGACTGTTCAATAGTTTCTTACAAAACAAAAATACATACTCTTACCATACAATCTAGCAATCCATCTCGTTGGTCTTATGCAAAGGAATTAAAACCTTATGTCCACACCGAAACCTGTATACAGATGTCTATAAAAGCTTTCTTCACAATTGCCCAAACCCAAAATTAACCAAGATATCCTAAACTGTGGTGCATCCAGTCAATAGAATATTATTCTGCATTAAAAATAAGTGAGTTACCAAGCGATAAAAAAAAACATGAAGGAAGCTTGAATGCATATTACTTAGGAGCCAAACTAAAAAAGCGACTTACTATATTATTCCAACTATATGACATTCTGAAAGGCAAAACCATGGAGACGGTAAAAAGATCAGTGGTTGTCACTGGCCAGGGGAGGAATGGATAAATAGGTGAAACACAGAAGTTTTTTACAGCAATGAACTTATTTTGTGTGATATTATAATGGTGGAAATACATCATTATAAATGACATAATAAATTAAAACGTACACAACCAAGAGTGAACCTTAATGTGAACTTTGGACTTTGGGTGATGATGATATGACAGTTGCGGTTCATCAGTTATAACAAATGTACCCGCCTGGGGGTATCATATTGGGAAAGTCTATTCATATGTGAGGGCAGAGGTATATAGGATCTCTCTATACCTTCCTCCCAATTTTGCTGTGAATTTAAAATTCCTCTAAAAGATGAGATCTTTAAAGAAGAAAAGTTAAGATAAATTTTATGTGTATTTTGTCACAATTAAAAATACAAATACAAATCCGCTACTTTATAAAACTTTCCTCCTTGGGGCACCAAGGTGGCTCAGTCAGTTAAGCATCTGGCTTCGGCTCAGGTCATGATCTCATGGTTCATGGGTTCAAGCCCCGCATCCCTCTGTGCTGACCACTAGCTCAGAGCCTGGAGCCTGCTTCGGATTCTGTGTCTTCCTCTCTCTCTGACCCTCCCTTGCTCATGCTGTCTCTCTCTGTCTCTCAAAAATAAATTTAAAAAATTTAAAAAATTTAAAAATAAAATAAAAAATAAAAACTTACCTCCTTAAAAGAAAGGATTCCGTATCATTTTGCTTTTATTATCCCTCAGTGTTCTAATCCCCCCAAAATATAATAATAAAAGTTTAATACAAATACACCTTAGCCTCTATGTATAGTGGTTCATTTACATGGAAAAGCATCATTAAAAATGTTACAAATCTGCTTTCGTTCCAATTGACTCCCAGACTCGACACTGGAGACCTGAGTGAATGGAGGATTTCTGTGAAAAGAGAACATGTCCCCAGTAGCAGAGGAGGGTGCTTTCTCTACTCTGCTGGTCGTTTTTTCCTGCCAGGCCAAGGGAGTGCACAGTACACAGTACTCAGTCCTGAAAGCCCGTGAGAGAACAAGGAGAGGCCGTTGTAGGAATCAGGCCCCACGAACGTGTTGGGAGGTGATTTGTTGAAGTCCTCTTCCTTACCTCCTCCCTTGGCTTCTTATAATCCCGTTATTTTCCCCAAAATCTTGAGTGAAAGCTTCATGAATATAAAAACCAGGGTAGGGAAGTGGCTTTTTCTCAAGGCCCCAAAGGCTACGACTGTGACAGGTCAGCTGTTCTCTGGAGAATTCAACAAAAAGCCAGTTAAAAGTAGTTTTTCTGCTTTTTATCTTTCTTTTCCTTTTTTGCCCTCCTGGTCATAAAGGAGAAAACAAAGTAGTATCGGGCTGGGTCTCTTTACAGGTGGACTAAATTGTCAAATTTATCCTGCATTGAGTCAGATACCACCACCCACCATCACCACAGGTACTGGCACTTTGTCTGTGTTGGCCCCATTTGCAGAGAGGCTCTCCACCCACTCTCTCCTCACTGCTCCATAGAGTCTGAAAACAAACTCCAGGTTCTGAACCTTTCCCACCCCCGTCTCTCATCCCTCTGCCCCAGAAATCAAAACTTCCTCTGTACTAAACCTCTCAGACTGATGACAAACCCACTAAACTGCCATACTGACTTATACTGGTTGTTGATTGTGGATGATGACTTCTCTCCAGAATCATTTCTATTTTAGAGAGTCCTTCAGTGCCCAAACATGAGGATTCATAAACTAACGTGAGACGCCCAGGCACTATATTACATCTGCCAAATTAAGGGACCAGGCAGTCTTTCTAGTACCTTTCGAATCCTGTCAAGTGATTAGCAGCTTGCTCTGCTATGTGAAGAGCCATCCATCTTTGCTCTTTTAACTTGGCTCACGCAGTTGTTTATTTAGTAACGACTCCCTAAGTCCGTGCTGCATATAGGGTGCTAATGTGAGTTCTTCAAGAATTTCCTTGGCAGTCCTACATGCAGCCTTTTACTAAAATGCCCATAAAGACACAAAAAGAAGAAAAAACTTATGACTACACTGATATCAAGATGGAAGCCAGACTAACTCTCGTATGTGGGAAAAAGCAATGCTAATACTAAAGCAGAGAGAGAAAGGTAGAAACACCTTCTCAGAGAGAAGAACATAGCATTTTCCTCTTTTAATCTGTGGAAAAGATGTCCCAAGACAAAGAAGGGAAAATAATAAATAGTGCATTGTTCTTAAGGCATGGATCCTAACATGGGGTTTAGAGCACAGTCAAGATTTTACCCAAGTCATTATGATTCATGATAAAAAGTATTTTCACATTTAATGTTGCCTTATCCCCACATGGGACTTGTTCTTCAGGATTCTGAAAATCCAGTGTTCATTTCACTGGTTTTAAAATATAGTGCTGTATTTGAACAGGCTTTAATTTCTCCATTTTTATACTAAACTTTTTAGTTACTCCTTTAAATAAAATGATAATATATTCAACATATTTTTGCAAAATTTGCATAATTTATGCATTCTCTTTTTTGATAACAGCATTTCACAGCTGATGCACATTGAGTTTAAAGTATGCGAACACTCCCAGAGTTTATAGAATTATTTTCCAATATTACCACTAAGTATTCTACTCCTGTAACTGATTTTCATTGGTTTCTGCCAGTCCTAGATTTTTAAAATAGTATCTGAGGTGTAGAGCAGTTGTTCAATCAATAAAATTCAAGTAAATTTGTTTTTCAAATGGAGAGCACCTAAAAACTGTGGTGTAAGTAAAAAACAAAAGCTGACCTCTGTTCTCAAGCAAATTCCACCTTCAGTAAAACAGTCTTTACCTGGAAACATTTGAATCAAATTAACAACTACTGGAGAAGACAGCACTGACATGAAAATTGCCTGAATTATTCAGTCTGGAGAAAACAGAAGACAGTCATCATTTTAAGATATGAAAGATTGTGTTTAAATGTATACCCAACAGGACACTTGTTCACAAATGTATCCTCATTTATACATGAAGAAACAGAAGTGATCATTGATCAATACAAGGAAGGAAATAGAAAGCTTTCTGAATTTGAGAGTGGTTTTTTTGTTTGTTTTAGGTCTTGGGCTCCAACCAGCATTCCACTTCTTCATTTCAAATATATCCCCAAACAAACAGAATGCAAAAAATAAGGACATGAACAGAGACTTCAGTTTACAATGACAAAAGAATAAAATGGGACATATAAATGAGTAGTGTTTCAAGAAAAAGTAATTATAGAAAATAAACCATCATGTGACTACAAAGAACTAAATGTTCAGCCACTAGCTCTAATACTATGGAAAGATTTATTTTTTACAGCCCTATGTCTTTTATTGAACATTATGTGCCATAGCCCAGATGTAAATCTGACCTATCTTTTTGCACAAGATAGCCCAAGAGAATGCTATAAAAGCTAAATATCAGGATTATGCAGAGCCAAAATTTGCTGAGCACAGATAAAAGTATGAAAAGAGATACCCCCAGGTGCTAACAGTGGTTGCCACTACAGGATGGAATTTGAGCTGGGGAAAGATTAGAATTTTAAATTTTATATCATGCATTTTCTGCTTAAGTACATTTAATTGGTTATAATGGTTATATATTACTTTTGTAATTTAAAAATTAATTATTAAAACTTTTGGCCAGATGTCAAATAATGCTGCTTGTCAGTTAAAGCAACTTCTGACTTAGAAAAACAGCACTTCCTAATGACCCACAAATTCCAATCCCTGACTCCTACCGATACCCTCTCTCCCTTTAGTTGGACACCCCTCTGACCCCACAGGAAAGTCTCAGAACTATGGCCAGGAGGTCTATGGAAGAGTGTAGAAAAGAAAGAGTGCAGGTAGATGGATTTTTTAGACAAGCTGTGTATTCAGATTAAGGGAAAAAGCTGTGGGAACTATAAACAGATCCCAAACAGAATTTCTGGCTTAAATGTTATCCCACGCGCCCCAAAGACTTCCTGGTTTGCTTGGGCTTTTGTACTTCAGTTTTTACACCCCATAAATTCTACCCAAAAGATCATCTTTAGTTTGCATCTTTAAAATACAGATACTTCTTGAAAGAGTAAAGTATCTGTACTTTACTACCCCCTATGCTATTAGCGGATACTTTATTACTAGTAGTAAATGTTAGCTTAATTTTATGACCTCAAAACAGCCAGCTGAAGTTAGCCTTGCTAAGTGGAGAGAAGGCATGTGGTTTGTAAGCAGATTGGCTACTGGGAGACCTGGATGTTGAACGGAAGAGGACTGGGGACAGCAGAGAGCATGGAAGTCTGGGAACCACAAAAGAGCCCCTTAAGTCATAAAGGAAGACAGGTCATAAAGGAAGTGGTAGATACCAAAATATCGTGGGCCACTTAAAAATGCACCCAGTGAGAAAAAATAAACTTGTTTTTCTCCTTTCACCTGCTTCTCCTCTGTCCTCTCCTTCCTTCTTTACTTCGAATACTAAACAAGTATTAGTACCACAAGTGAGTTACACATAATGGCCCAAATAAATTTTGGGAGAAGCTCCCTTCTCCATCCCTCAACCCCCAGTGACTCCTCACCACTTCCCACAGCCTAAACACTCAATAGTTTGTCTACTGTCCAGGACGAGCTTATTGAAGCCTGTCAGTCAGAAGTACATTTGTCAATGCTGTTTCTCTGAACAGAATGTTTACGTGCCCCCCAAAGTCATGTTGAAATCTAGTCTCCAGTGTGATTTTATTTGGAGGTGGGGCCTTTGGGAGGCAGTTAGGTCATAAAGATGGAGCACTCCTGAAAAGAACTAGTGTCCTTGGGGCGCCTGGGTGGCTCAGTCAGCTAAGGGTCTGACTTTGGCTCAGGTCATGATCTCAAGGTCTATGAGTTTAAGGCCCACATGGCTCTCTGTGCTATCACACAGCTCTCTGAAGAGCCTGGAGCCTGCTTCAGAGTCTGTGTCTCTCTCCCCACTTGCATTCTGTCTCTCTCTCTCTCTCTCTCAAAAATAAATAAACATTAAAAGAATTTTTTAATAAAAAAAAAGAAAAGAACGAGTGTCTATATAAAAGGGACCCCAGAAAGGTCCTTGCACCTTTCCCCCACTGAGTTTACAGAGAGAAGACAGCTGTGTATGAACCAGGAAGCGGGTCCTCACCTGACACCAAATCTTATACCTTGATCCTTAGATATTCCAGCTTTCAGAACTGTGAGAAATAAATTTCTGCTGTTGTAAGCCACCCAGTTTACAGTATTTTGTTACAGCAGCCAGAAAGGACCAAGACACGTATGGAATCTGCATTGGAGAGAAGGAAATTACACCCCAGAGGGGCAGAGTTGACCAATAATAGATGGCTGATTCTTTCACCAAGATGGAAATGAAAGTCCAGGGGGAAGAGCTGAATTGCCAGGGGAACACCAGGGGTTGAGTGAGAGACTGGAAGAGAGAAGAAACTGGGCAGGAAAAAGGGGCACTGAGGTGTGGGAGAGGATGGAGTCATCTAACAGGAAATGTTACCAAGTGTTTGTTGTATCCTGTGCAATCTGAGTTCCCTTCCCAATTCCCTACTAAATCCTCAGAAAAATATCCACTCCTCGTAATCGGAATTAACCCTCTTTTTGCAGATAAATTAACAGATTGAGTGAAGTAAGGGTAAAGTAAAACAAAGGCTTCTTCTCAGGACTCCACTTACATGTATAAAAGTAGGTATGCTTATGGAAAAAGAAAAAGAAAATTGTTTTGATAGCATGGTGGCAATCTATTTTTTCCTTTTCCATTGTTATTATCATGCTGTTATATAATATATAAATATTTTGTTTCCCAGAAAAGACTTTAAATTCAAGAATATACATTCCAGAGTGGGGAAGTTCCTATAAGTTCCCCTCTGGAATCTGGTCGGAGTCACATCGCCTCTTCCCTGCCTCCCTGCAGGTTTCAGAGCTCTTTAGAATGCAAACCCCACACAGAATCAGAGCTTCAGAGATGAGCCTTCTGTGCATCCCGAAGACAAAGCGAGCCTGCCAGTAGCAGGGAAAGCTGTGTCCTATAAAACCATGGCTATGAAATTCAAGCAGCACAGCCAGTGGTAGAGAACTCACTATACACACCATCAAAAATAGTTGACAAAGAGAGCTAAATGAAAGAGTGACATTTACAAGCCGTGTTTCTTGGTTTTCCAACGTGGTTTCTCAGTTGAAGACTTCTAATACTTTTAAAGAGGACTGTGAAGATAAGTGAGATAACATATAAATTGAGCACTCTGAAAAGCACTCAATTCAATGCCACGTATCCTAGGACTAGCTAGGAAATATTTACTGAAAGCAGGTGGGGCCTATATAAATTTGGCTTTTAAAAACAGATTTCAAATATCATTATACAATTTTTAAAGTGTATTTATTTTTGAGAGAGAGAGAGAAAGAGAGAGAGAATGTGTGCATAAGTGGGAGAGGGGCAGAGAGTGAAAGAGAGAACCCAAAGCGGGCTCCGAACCCATAAGATAATGACCTGAGCAGCAGTCAGATGCTTAACCACTGAGCCACCTTTTATTAAATGATTTCCATCATCAATTTGTACTTACTCATTCTTTATGATTTCCTAGGTATTTCGCCTCTTGCTTCCTTTCAGTATCAGTGCATTAAAAGAACACAAACATCCTGCTGAAGCAAAAGTAGTTAAAATGATGGGGGGAAATCTGTTGTAAGATGGCAGACAGGACTGAGAGGGAAATAACAATCCTCGACTAAAGACTCCCTTTCCAGGTTCTTGTTCCTACCCCGCTTGCCAAGCACACCCGCCTGCGCACCAAATTACTACTAATGTGAAATGCAAAAGTAACAGAGGATAAATTGTTCTCTCTGCTTACACCAGGCCTCAGGCCTCTGGAGAGTGATCTCCTCCGAGCCTGCCGGTGTAAAATAAACCTCCTGCCTTCCAAGATCTCCAAGTGCCACTTGGTTCTGCTGCTGTGGGATCCAGACCAGGTTCCATAACAAAAACATTCTTGTGGGCAAGGGTTATTTTATGAAAACGAAATCCTAAGGATCTAGGAAAAGCAAAGCTTATATAGTTTCTTTTGGGTACATATTGGTTTCTCTTGCAGCCTTTCTGATCCTAACCTCAATTTTTATTTTGTAGTTTAATTAACACTATTATTTGGAAACTTCACTGTCTATCTAGCTTATTTGGGTGGTGGGAGATGATAACTTGAGTCTCCTAATGAACCAACGATAAAAGCATTTGGAAATCACAGGAGTTGTAGAGTAGTAGTTAGCCCAAAGCCAGATTGTCCAGATTCAGACCCCAGCTCTTCCCATTGCTCCCTGTGTGAGTGTGGACAAGTCATTTCACCTCTCAGTGTCTCAGTGATCTTATATATAAGATCAGAATCATAAATACCTGCTTTGTAGAGTTGGATAAATTGAGTAAATGCATACAAAATGTTTAAGACATTGCCTAACATATAGGAAGCCCTCAATAAATTTGACCGTTAATATTGGAAGGATCAAAGGAACTTTTGTGGCATGTTAGGAGCCCTTGTAGCCTGTTTTACTTGAGGTTGTCACTGGAAGGTAGGAGATGAGGCTGCCAGAAAGAGCTGTCTTCACTTTGTTGATCCTTTGAGGACAGTTCAGTTTGTAAATGGAAAAATATATGTTTCTCAATAATAATAATGATTCTATAATAATAATGTACAAAAGTTTTAATTTCCTTATAAGTCAGTAAGATTAAATTATCAGTGAACTCTAGAGGGGGAAAAAAAGGAACAGAACTTTCATTCCCTACCAACCATGTGAATTTTAGTGCTAGAAATGACTTTTTACTTGTTTGCATAACTATAGCAAGGGCATACATTTTAAGACTTCTTTTCTTTTCTTTTCTTAATAGTTTATTCCCAAGTTGGTTTCCATGTATCACCCAGTGTTCTTCCCCACAAGTGCCCCCCTCCATGGCCATCAGCCCCCATCCCCTTTCCTCCTCCCTCTTCAGCCCTCAGTTTGTTTTCAGTATTCTGGAGTCTCTCATGATTTGTCTCCTTCCCTCTCCCTTTCTTTTCCCCACTTCCCCTTCCCTTGGTCCCTTATTAGTTTCTCCTGTTAGATCTATGAGTGAAAATATATGGTATCTGTCCTAAAGATTTTTTTTATATTCATTTACTTTTGAGAGACAGACAGAGACAGAGAGTGAACAGGGAAGGGACAGAGAGAGAGGGAGACACAGAATCTGAAGCAGGCTCCAGGCTCTGAGCTAGCAGTCAGCACAGAGCCTGATGCAAGGCTCAAACCCATGAACTGTGAGATCATGACCTGAGCCAAAGTCAGATGCTCAACCGACTGAGCCACCAGATTTCTGATCTTGCATAACTTTTGGTTCAACCACAGTTAAAGGAAACAAACAGAAATACATGAGGATACATGATTAAAAACTACAATGAGAAAAGAATAATTTACTTATATTTCAATGAGAAGAGAATAAATTTTAACACTAGAAAAATCACTCATTGTACCTGAAAGTAGAATATCCTACATAAGTGAGATAGAACCTCACACCTGCAGGTAAGACAGAGTGGGCTGGAGAAACTGATATTAGACAATTACATAAAACGACACTTGGCAACAGAGAAAAACAAAGAATGACTACAAATGTTCCCTGGCTGATAATTTGATACTGCAGTAGGAGGTAAGAACAATTAAAGAGGAAAATTGGGAGGCATGTGAGGAGTTCCTGAAATAGAGCAATGGGTAAGGAGTATGAAGTTGGTTTTTTAAAGCATCAGAAATTTTCCAATAAGCTGGATTCCCAACTTTGCTTAGTAACAATTTTGGATGCAATCATACTATTACTTTAGCAAAGAGGAATCATCTCTGCAGCTTCAAGCTTTCTTCCTGTCTCCAAATAAATACACAGGACTTCTGAAGGGGATGACAAGACCAAAATGCATGGGAAAATCATAGAGTTTAAGAAATCTTATGTTGTTCATATGACTATGTTTCATACTGTTCGATTTTCCCAGGGTTACTCAATCTTTAGTTTATGTCTCTCACTTAGAAGGAAGGGTAAAAACAACCCTTCATTGAAGAAGGACTCCGGCGCAGGACCCAATCAAGGGAGAGCAAGCATCTGCTTACAACAGGTGACTACCAATTCAGTATGTTCCCAAGCCTGATGAGAATTTTGGCTTTGGGAACATTTCTTTGCAAGGAATTGCTATTTCCAACTAATCACCAGTTTAAAACACATTATATACAATTGTAATATTTACGACTTATTTTTTTAATGATGAAAATAGCTGGATGTAGTCAAGTTCAAATAGTCTAAACTATGCTCCTAAACTTCAAGTTGACTTGAATTAAATGATGCTTATAGAGTTTTAAATAGAAAGTACAAGTGTGGTATTATAACAGAGTGAATTTTAGTTAAAATATCTCAATAAAATCTAAACATCAAATGTAAGCAAAATAACAAAACATCTAAATACTAGAGTCGTTTTCGTTTTAGTTTAAACCCATGTTGATGTTTTAAATGTACATAACACTTTTATGTTTATGAACTATTCATCAACACTCTGTTCTCTTTAATTTTTTGCCTATTTTAACTTAAATTTATAAATATAATATTTTAGATTTAAAATGTTTCCACTTTCACATTTTTGCAATTCTTTTAATCTGTCATTGAAGTTAAGAAACCTTCAAAAATATTTTCACACCTTGAATGGTAGTATTGCTCTTATTAATAAAGGGTCGTTACTCTGAGATAATTGGTAACAGAATTATATTTATGAGGACTCAAGGCCCAGAGTGCTAAATGAGTACATTTACATTTTACATAGTTCATTACAGAGTTTGGGGAGAACAAATAAACACTTTCTCTATGAAAGCAATTAAAATAAGTTGACAAAATGATTGATAATAGTGTATATTCATTCTATCCTATGGTTTATAACGTTATTCTAAGCTAAATATTTTAAATTTGCAAACTTTTATGATAAATGTCATTTGGTCCAAATCAAATCTATCAGACCAAATTAAAGTATCAATATGATAAGAAACTTTGGTGATCAATCTTTGGTTCATTGCAGCTATCAAGTTATTTAATCAGGAATAATTTAAACCAATGCCAAAGAATCATACCTTTCAGCCATACATTTCCCAAATACGTGTGTTGAGAAATAACAGTGATTGTTCAATATCCTACTACTAACATTTTATTTTCATAGAAATAGACTTTGCATCAAATTGTTTTTTGTTTTTATTTCTTTTCCTTTCTTGTAAAAATGGAGGGGAAGAAGGAGGAGATGGAGGAGGGGGATAGGGGGAGGGGAAGAAGGGGAAAAGGGTGAGGAGGGGGAGGAGGGGGAGGAGGAAAAGAAGATGAAGGAGTACTTTCAGTTGCCTGCATTCATAGCCAGATATTTTTCACAGGTCAGCTTATTAATGGGTCCCTGTATTACTTGGGATCACCACCAGTTCCTTCTCCTAGGCATTTATCAAAGTGTATACAGCAAATGATTGTTTGCCAAAGTAATCAAGATTCTTGTAGGCAAATTTAATGTTTCCTCTCCTCTTATCTCTAGGTAAAAATAAAATACTGCAGGCAGAGAACTCAAAACAGTAATTGTTTACAAAACAGTAAAAAATAAAAGCTAAATTATTATAAATCTTACTAAGAAATAGCATGAAATGTTAAAATGTGTGAATACAATGTCTCCTTTAAGTGAAAATTCTGCTGGACTTAGAAAGCTACCTCTCCTCGCACCTTGATATTTTACAAGTAAGGGCTCTCCCAAAGCTGTGCAGCCAATAAGCTTCCATCTCTAACTATCCTAACACCTTCTATCCATGAGACCTGGGCCAGAGAAGATCACTGTATACCAGATGCAGATGGACAACGCACGCAGGTGCTGTTTTTAAGATAATTGTGATTGGTGCTATCCTGAGGGTAGGAAAGGAAGAGAACGTTGCCCAGAGCACAAAACCAACGGACTGGACATGCATGGCTCTGAGATGCTTTATGATGCCACTGAGTGCACAGGGCACGCACAGAGGAGCATGCACAGAGGGGGCAGTGATGTATGTGCAAGAGCTCATTGGCTGTTGCCATGGAGGCAGCCAGTAATGGTGTATAGGGAACAAACTGAAGGACATAAAAAGAGATGACTGTGCTACATATACTGAGAAGGAAACCTGTGAAATCCTCTCCTCTTATTGGCTATTACTATGGAGACAGCCTTTAAAAGCCCCGAGGAGATGGAAATTAGATTCTGATTTAAACATACACACACACACACACACACACACACACACACACACACACACATCTCATAGAGGGGAGTATCAGCTTGAAAAATATCTAAGCTACTTTCCCGAACAACTGCTGACATATAGCAAGAAAATCCTCCCTCGATACAATAGTGGCATTATTTAATAGTGATCAAGAATGTCATTTTTCCTGCCCTGGTATCCATTTCAGAAAGTTATCCAGCTCATCCAATTTTATGTCTAAGTTGTATGTCAGATTCCCATACCACTGGATCCCATTAACAGGTCACCCTCTCAAGTAATGAATACAGCCCCCTGCTGCACAGAAGGTGCTTAAAGACCTTGAAACCCCCATGTTTGGCAGGTAGATATATTTCAAGTTGTATCAGCTCCTTATACCTTGGGTAAATGTTTTTCAGTGCTGCATTATTCACAAGGATCCTTGGCACCCTGTTATGTTAAAATATCAGTTGAGCTTTAACCTGATGCTTATGAAGCATAACGGAAATCGTTGTTTCTTAAATTATTCTCTTCTGCTTCTTTTCGCATGATAGTAGTTTGCCCTGACTCAATTACCAGAATAACCATCATCTCTTGACTCCTTTTCAGTGTTTCATTTGCTCTAAACTCCTGCTATGTGTGGTAGCTAAGCTACCTAAAACTTAGGTTTATCCTGGTTCCAAAAAATACATAGGAATATGTAACTCAGTCTAAGGAAAATGTATATTATAGGAAAAAATGTGCCCCCTGAGTATATGGAAATTAATCACTACTAGTTATATAGCAAGAAAAGTTGAATAGATTAGTCTGTAAAATAAAATATTTTTCCTCCTCTTTATGACATAAATTAGGTAATAAATGAGAAAGAGCTTGGCTTTGAACCTTCTAGACACTGCATGTTGAGTTAGAATTGTCTCAGTGGCTGAATTCGTTAGGAGGTATGAACACTTTTACAGAGTACAGTTGAAGTGGCATCAAGGGTCCTTGATTACTCTTTGCAAGGACTATTCTAGTCATGGAATGGAGCTAGAGAGTCACAGGTAGCAGAAGTCTCTGATTTACTCTTGGAAACTTTAAAATGAGAAATTCGTGCACAGGCTTTTATTGCAAAAGTCAAAATATTAATAGAGGTATAAATTACTCTGGAATGTTCCAAGTCACCACTCTCGCTGGGTGAAAGGATTATGTCTCTGCCCAAGGAGGAGAGCATTAGAGAAAGGCTAAAATAACCCTAGACTGTATGCCAATTCCCTGCAAACAAACATTTAACAATAATCTTCCTGCCCTTGAACAGCATCGCCAAACAAGCCACCTTATGGGAACGTAACTGAATCCTCATTGCAAGTCAGGGTGTTCTCGAATTACAGATTTTCTTGGTGAGGGAGCAGTCTGTATTTGGAAATCGAAAGGTTCTATCCATGCCCTCAGTGTCAGAGCAATTCTGAACCGAGTGTACCTTAACATTTGTCAAATACATCTGCTGCAAACTGCCTACACAGCTGTGGGACAAATAAAAGAATACTGGAACTATGAAGACGATAGGTGTCATCAGTGGGACAGAAAGGTGTGCTTACACAGCCTCCGAAATGTTCCACAGTATCTCACTTCTGCTTTCTTTAATGCTTGAAAATGTGGTTCAGACTTCGAGTGTTACTTATTTGGTATTTTTAAGCAGATAGGGAAGTCTGGTTCAATGTAAATATTAAATATTTTTATTTACAAGATCTTTTTACAAGTTCAGGATTTGACCTGAACTTTTTGCAGGATGTGAAGTACAGTATCTCATTCCTTTGACCCTAGGCCCTATCCTTAGAAATTCCATTTGCAGAATGATTTTCCTCAGGGATCTAATGCTCTTGTTTTAGGTTATTACACACAGCGATCATTCACTTTTTTAAATTAATTGATTTTTCATGCTACAATTTTAGTGCTACTATACAGATCTTAAGTTGCAAGGAAAGCCCTCTAAGGATTATTTCCTCTAAGTTATATATGTGAAATTCCTGTAATTAGCCAGCCAATGAATGGGAGCACCTGGACTTTGGCCTCCAGATACAATCTGACTTTCTATGGGTAATTACTTTGTGATTAAAATATAATTTATTTATACCTGATTATGTTATTTTTATAAAACATTTACTCACATTAGGATATTATATTTCAGAAGTAAAAATAGCAAAGTTTCAATGTTCCAACAAACATGTTCAGCAAATTAGTAAGAAAAGACATAAGAACTTTTATAGGTGAGAATGGGCATGAATGAATCAACAGGTCACATGAGGTGATGGCTGCAGAAAATGTCCAACCTCACCAGAATTCAAATACGCAAAATAAAATGCAATAATATTTTAGCATATTGTAGTGAAATAGCCCAAAATAAATAATCATATGTCTTAACAATGACAAAATTTAGAACAAATAATAAATGAAAACGATCTACTTTAAAGATTAGATCATTTAGATCAAACTTTAAATGACAATAAATACTTGGGCATAATTTGAGAGCATCTTCATTAATTTCTAACATCATAAATGTTAATCTAATTTTTCTGTTCCCTTCTGATTTAAATAAAATGAAGTTTTTCTCAAGTTTGTGAAGTCCAGAGTTCCTCAACTGTTTGAGTTTGTAAGGATACAGGTCTGAATCAAACTGACTCCATGACAAGCTTCAAGTTTCCCCTCTGACCTTGGAGGCCTAGGTGTCAGTTTCTCAGAATCATTAGACAATAAAAGGGCACACATTACCTAAGGCAGGAGGGACCACCCTTGTAACACCCAACCAGGAAAGGCCAGCTAATGCCCTTAACGTCTCTAAGGGCAGGCCTAAAGATAGAAGCTAGAGATAATCACTTATTGCTTAAGGCTAGTTATACCCTATTTGAGGGTCCCGGGTCCTGGGTCCACTCTGTAATTGGTTAACATTCTAAATGTTGTGTTTGGGTCCCGCCAAAAGTAAGGAACGCTCTGGACAATGTGTATGGTTAAAGTTACTGCCAATGATGTTATGCTATGATGATTGGACCCCTGTACCTGTGTCACAATTTCCTGTAACTCCCCCTTCCCAAAACCCATAAAGGCCCTGCCCCCCCCCCCCCCCCCCCCCCCCCCCCCCCCCCCCCCCCCCCCCCCCCCCCCCCCCCCCCCCCCCCCCCCGCTTTGTTCAGGGCTCTCAGCATGGATCCACTGTGCTGGTGAAGTCTGTGAGCCCGAGCTTATAAGCCTGTAATAATAAATGCCCTTTGCTTTTGCATGTGTGACTCGGTCTCCCTGGCGGTCTCTGATTTTGGGGGACAATATTGAAATCTTGGGCATAACAAGTTAAAATTGTATTGCATCTTTTTTCATTTTAATAGTTACCTATGATCTCAGCCTACCTTCCACTTAGCAAATAAAGTAATTTCCCCAAGGTTTAACTCCCTTGGCTTCAGAGTTCCAACTTTTTTTTCCTTACAGTATTTGGCAGAAAGAGACCAGGTTGAATAAGTACTGTATTTCCCACTATAACTTCCATATGCCAGCATTTTTCAGATCAGAAAAATTTCTTCTCCTGATCATGTTCCTTTTTCATGCCCATCCTTCTCTGTTTTTGAAGTCAGGACTGGTTTAAATACAAATTTGTAATGTATACTTAGGCTCTCTCTCTCTCTCTCTCAAAAATAAATAAACATTAAAAGAAAAAGTAAGGAAAAAATCTCAGGAAGAAAACTGGTTCTGCTAATTATGACTTTGGCCAAACTGCAAATAGTTGTGAATAGGTTTCACAAGACATTCTCCAATAAAGCAAGAATAGCAAAGAAGTATATGACTCAGAAAATTAGAGAATATGTTTAGTAACAAATTAAAATTTAAAACTTAAATAAAATTGAACAAAGAAACTTGGGAGTGGGCTGGAAAGGTGTAATATAGTGATTTATAATAAACGCATTTGGTTTTTTGTCTCCATTTCTGGTACAGAGCTCCTAAAATCCTTGGAATTTCCTAAGTGAGGAGAACCTTACAGATGTCTTTTGTTATGTTAATGAGGCGGAAAGCCCTTAGGTAACTAAGTGATTAGAGGATTGGCTCTTTTAGTCCCCCTCCACCCTCTACCTCTGGGGATGGGGGAGGAGCTGGAGATTGAATTCAGTCACTAATGGCCAATCATTTAGTCAGTCATGCCTATGTAATGAATCTCCATAAAAACCCAAAAGGACAGGGTTCGGAGTGCTTCCTGGTAGGTGAACAGGTGAAGATTCGGGAGAGTAGGAGCCTGGAGTGGGCATGGAGGCTCTGTGCCTACTCCCATACCTGGTCCTATGCCTCTCTTCCATTCATCTGTTCCTGAGTTCTATCATTTTACACTAAACTTGTGATCTAATAAGCAAAATGTTTCTCCGAGTTTCTGAGCTGCTCTAGCAAAGTAATAGAAACCAGGGAGGGGGTTGCGAGAACCTCTCAGGTATAGACAGTAGGTCAGAAGTACAGGTAATAAGTAATCTGGGTTTGTGATGGGCATCCTGATTTGGAGGGTTTGTTGCAACCTCCAATTTGTAGCCAGTTAGTCAGAAGCACATTGTAACAACTTAGGTTTCGGATGGGCCTCTGAAGCCGGGCGAGGGGAGGGAGGCAGGGCAGTCTTGTAGGACTGAGCCTTGGCTTGCGGAATCTGATGCTATCTCCAGGTGGATAATGTCAGAATGGACTTGAATTGTAGGACACCCACCTGTGTCCTGAGCTGGGGGGAACCCTCCCCACAAACACACATGTTCAAATTGGGTCCAGAAACCCAAAATGAGAAGATTCTGGGTTCTGAATTCGTTCTTATTTCTCAGGCTAGTGAGAAGTCACTGTCCAACACAAGCAATTAAAAAAACTGTACGGATGCTCAGATCAGAGTAAGCAGAGTGTGAGTAAACACATACAGACTCCTGCTCCCCTTCTTCTCCAGGTCCCTTTAGATAGATATTCCCTCTTCTGTAAACCAATCTGTCTTCAGGTATGTGTTAATATCATTCATTAGGCTCTAGTTCTCACATTTAATCATATTTAAATGCGTTTCTAGACCCAAATTCTAATTTGGACCAATAAAATACCCATAAAGTTGCTGATTTAATCAATCATGTGAAGGTTTGGGTCATTTAGCTGTTAGAATTTCATGCTTTTCATCCCACTTCTGAGATCATCTCTACTCTAGCCTTCAGTAATACACTGCCTCTCATTCTCAGTGGATTACACTCATTGTATCTGTACATGCCTAATGTTAGAACCCTCACGAAGCCTGCAATTGTCAAAAATAAGATCTTTAGTCATCTCTCATAACCATTACCCATGATCAATTCCATTCTTGCTGAAGGGGAATATATTTGCAAAACATGACAATGCCCAAGTTAGGCAATCCATTCAGCAATGAAGTGTAGGGTGTCCAGTTGTCATTTTTTTTTAATGTTTATTTATTTTTGAGAGAGACAGAAAGAGCAGGGGAGGGGCGGAGAGAAAGAGAGACAGAGAATCCCAAGCAGCTCCTCACTGTCAGCACAGAGCCTGATGTAGGGATCAAACTCACGAGTTGTGAGATCATGACGTGAGCCAAAACTAAGAGTCAAATTCTTAACCGACTGAGCCACTCAGGTGCCCCAAGACATCCAGTCATCATTAACTGAAGAGTCTTATAAGTTTTATTTGTTCAGTTTGGACTTTCTAAATTCTTGGAATTTTCTTATGCATCATGGAGACGCTGTTTTCTAGCACTCCAGATAAGGTAGCAGGCCTTTTCTAATGGATTAGTTATAAGATCTACCAAAGATAAGTTATCTTAAAAGCATCTGCATCATTTCCCTTGGAATCATCCTTGGCCCTCCCTCTCATTCTCCCATAGCCACATTCAGTCTTCAAAAAATCCTAATGGCTCCACCCTCAAAACATGTCAGAATCAGACCACCTCATATTACGCCCCTGCTCCCATGGTGGGGCTGGCACTGATCTGGGCCATCAGGAGCTCTTATACCCTGAATTACAGTTGCCTCCAAACTGCTCTGTTTCTCTTCTTTCTATGCTATAGTCTCTTCTCAACCCAGAAGCCACAGATATCATTTTATTTTCTTCATGTAAAAACTTTTTTAACTTTATGTATTTAAATCCAAGTTAGTTAACATACAGGGTAGTACTGGTTTTATGGGTTTATGAACCCAGTGATTCATCCCTTGCATACATACAACACCCAGTGCTCATCCCAACAAGTGCCCTCCTTAATGCGTCACCCATTTAACCCATCCCCCCACCCACCTCCCCTCCCTCAACTCTGTTTGTTCTTTTTATTTAAGAGTCTCTTATGGTTTGCCTCCCTCCCACAGAGATGATTAGAACACTTGTCTTCTCTGCTCAAAACCTTACAGAGTTTCTCTATTTCACTCAGAGTAAAAACCAAAGTCCTTAGAGTCCACTTCCCACTTTACCCTCCACGTGACTCCAGCTCACTCCATCTAAACTACAGTGGCCTCCTTGCTGTTCCTCAAGCCATTCAGTCACTTGGGCCCTCCACACAGCCTGTGCTATCCACCCACCACGATTTTGTGTTTCCTTCAAGTCTATGCTTAGTATCCCTGACTCAATCAGGCCACATGAACGCCGTGTTTAAAACAGCAGCTTTACCTTCTCCCTGACACTGATGATGTTGCTTATACTGCTCTACCCTCTCTCTCTCATTACTTACCATTTTCTAACAAACAAAGTAATTAACATATTTATTATATTTGTTACTTAGGGTTTGTCTACCATTTCTATAGTATAAATTCTATTTTATACACACACACAGATAGATAGATAGATAGATAGATAGATAGATAGATAGATAGATAGATAAAATGTGCAACCATATTCTCCAAATACCTAAAACTGTAGCTGGTACCCAGTAAGTCTAAGTCTACAACAGATATTTGTCAAATTAAAGAATTGCTAACAGGAAAATATTTCTGTTATCAGCTAAATCAGTTAACGATTTAGAGTTCAGATGTATATAATAGAAACATGACTACTGTGATTTATAAATGAGTTAAATTTTCTCATGTAAAGTAAGCAATCCCAGTTCATACCTTATTTCTTATGCCTTTTTAACCTCACGACCCCTAGCATGGGGTTCCTTCCTCACAACCTTGAGAGGGCTGCCTCACTTTCAGGCACTGACAAACTGGATTGCCCTTGCTGTGCCCTCCCTGGATTCCTTGTCTAATGACTTCTGACTACAGTTCACTAACCAGAGCTAGAGCCCATGGTCATTCCTAGCTGCAAAGAAAACTGAAAAGTGTCTATAGTCTTAGTAGACATGTTGCAGCCTATGACAGAAAATTGGAGCTAATACATGTAAATAGTCAAAAGTACACATCATAGGAGTGCTTGGCTGGCTCAGTCGGTTAAGTGTCTGATTTGGCTCAGGTCATGATCTCATAGTTCTTAGGTTCAAGCCCCACATTCGGTTCTGTGCTGACAGCTCAGAGCCTGGAGCCTGTTTGGGATTCTGTGTCTCCCTTTCTTTTTGTCCCTCCCCCCTTCTCTCTGTCCCTCCCTTGCTCTGTCTCTGTCTCAAAATTAAACATTAAAAAAATTTTTTTAAATAAAAAGAAGCACATATCATAGAGTAAATGGCATGTACATATTAGCCATTACTATCACCTTTGTGTTTTATTTTTTAAAAATATTTTTAATGTTCATTTATATTTGAGCAAGACAGAGCACAAGCAGGGGAGGGGTAGAGAGAGGAGACACAGAATTCGAAGCAGGCTCCAGGCTCTAAGCTGTCAGCACAGAGCCCGACATAGAGCTCAAGCCCATAAACCACGAGATCATGACCTGAGCCAAAGGTGGACACTTAACCGACCGAGCCACCCAGGAGCCTCTTTTTAAATTCAGAAAATATTCTGTGAATACTTAGCCAATAAGGAAATCAATATATTATAATATGACCACATTGAGTTAATGTAGTTAATTTATTAAAGCATTTGTTTTTAAATTAAAGGATGATTTAAGTAGTTAAAACAAATTTGCTCTAAAGAACACAATTGACGATAGGATCTTAGAATTTAATTATGCAAAATATGTTCAAATTAAATGCTACTTTGTTCTGAATCAGCCTCAAATTTACCCAGATATAATCCTACTTATGTACGTTTTCCTAAATGTTGCTGATTCATTTATGTCTAAATGCTTCTGATGTGCCAAGTACCATATTAGGCACTGTTTTAAGCTCTGGGGACAAAATAAATGGGCAAAAAGGTGTTTCCAGAATTCACATTCTAATGATCATAAAAATGGAGTTTATAATATTAAAAACTCTGTCTATACTCCCAGTTCTCCAAATGACTTCCTAGTTTATCTAATAACTGACTAATAGGAAACTACTCTAAAGTAAGCCATTTATTTAAAAAATAAGTTTCTCTATACCATAAAACTTAAAGAAGAATAAATATCATGCAAAGTGCATTTTCCTTCTTTGCATTTACATTAAAGGCAGGCTATTTTTTCCCCATATTCATATAGTGTAGTTGCATATTTATGTTAATTCTTAAGGAAGCTGTTTTATTTCTTGCTTTTGTGTACTAGTCCTAACATAAATCTCTCTCATTTCATTCATGTCTGTAAACATTTTAAACATAAAGAGTCTGTAGGTCTAGGTCAAGGGAAATTATTTCTGAAATTATTTCACAGCCACAAATATTTAGTAACATTCCTTTAAATTACAGATACATAGGATGAGTTTAGCAAGTACAGAAAAAATTGAAAAAGGCCACCACTTGAAAAAGTCATCATTTTGAATTTATGACTATCTGAAACTGATCTGAAACCATTTTCTATCTTAGGTCAAGTCTGTAGAATAGGAAGCAAACATGTGAGAAGGAAATCAACAACACATTTCAGAAATCCTGTGAGAAAACATTAAAGAAAATGTTTATTTTAAAACACTCTGTTCCTATAGTCCAGTGGGGAATAGTCCTTACAAAGGTCTACTACCTGGCTCTCCAGGGACTCAGATCACCTCCTAGTCTCTGCTTCTACCCAAGCTTTCCGGGTGCCACTCCAACCACAACAGTCTCTATTTTGGGGTTGGTCACTTAAGGCCTGAAAATTGCCACTCCCCATTACAGACCTATTTGGTAGAGACAGACAGAGTTGTGTCTGCCCTGTTTTCTGTTATGAGCTAAGTGCACACAGTTTCTGCTCAATTTTTTTTCCTGTTACCCATGATGAAAGCAAAAAGATTTTTTTTAAAGCCCAAGCAAAAACCCAGAGTAAGGCTAATGACTCAATTACGTTATGTTATCAGACTTTAATCTTGAAATAATATGTCAGAAACTCTGAAAAACTGGTTAAACTGTTACCTTTTCCCCAAACTGTTCACAAAATAGCAGTGTTTCAATCATTGTTATAGATCCTAAGCTTTTCAGACAGAGTTCAACCACAATGACAATGCTGTAAATAGCCACAATTCTTTTTCTCTTTTGTCCAATAGTCATTACCTAAATAACATATGCATATTTGGTCTGTCCATTCTGCTTGAGGTAGAAATAAACTTTTGCAAGATATTCTAACCATTTGACTGAATTTTGTAGAGATTTACTAAATAATATATTGTTCATATCTCTACTATTTCCAATTAGGACATTTTCATGTGTGTGTGTTTAAGGGTAAGGGAAAATTATTAGAAATAATAAGAGAATTCACAAGCCCATGGATTATACACTTAACATTAAAAACACATAGCTTTTCTGATATTCAAGTAATAACCAGGTAGAAACCATATGGGAAGAAATGATCCTATTTATAAAAACAATAAAAAGAAAATATCTAACTATAAACTTGCAAGATATATACAGAACCTATATGCCTAAAACTTTAAAATGATACTGGGGAATATATAAAAAGATTTAAAGAAACTATAATACACACAGGCACTTGTGTACAGAGAAGACGATATTGTAAAGATACCATTTCTCCTGTAAATTACTCAGTAAGTTAAATTCAGTGACAAACACCAGAAGAATTTTTCTCAACTGAACAAAATTTTGCTAACGATCATCTGGAAAAGTAAATATGCAAAGATAGTTAAGCAAATTCTAAAAGGGAAAATGAAAGGAACTAGCCCTACTAACTTAATAAACAGTGTATATTCCGTCATCAAACAGTTTGGAACTTGAGAAGAAATAGATCAATGGAAGAGACACAACAAATAGCGCACAATTATGTAATAGGATAGAAGTGTTAGCTAATGGGAAGATGGTCATCATCTTGCAATATGTAAACATATCAAATCAACACCTTGTACATCCTAAACTTACACAGTGTTATATGTCAATTACATCTCAAAAGAATGATGGGGGCAGGTGGGAAAGAGAGAGCATAATAGGTAAACATATTTCCTTTATGTTAAAGTTGTGTTTCAAACCAATGTGGAAAAACTTCCTTAAGGTAAAAACTAAAATCATAACTGTAAACAAAGTCAAACAATACAAAAGGGAAAATATTTGTAACGTGTAAAAATGGATTAATCTCCTTAATTTAGAAATATCTCCTGTAAATCAATAAGAACAAGATGATAATTTGTGAGAAAGAAAGAAGAAGAATTTTTTTATTCCAAAAGAGGGTAAGAAAATGGTGCCTACTCCACAGTATGACCAAAAATCAAAAACAAAAACAAAAATAAAACCTTGGAATTCTGAGTGAAGATGTTTGGACAGAAATGGGAAAGTGAGGCTTCCAGTTTGTATCTTTCTCTACAGCACGCATTTTTCTGTCTTCCAAGTATTTATTTGCTCAACATGTCAACCTATTACCTAGGTGACGGAATTATAGGCCAGAATTTATTTTCATTATTTTATTTATCTATATTAAAATAAAAGCCAAATAATTCTTTTAACATTTTAGAGATATTGCTCAATATTGTCTGTAATTTACTCTAGGATACTCCAGTGTAGGTAGTCAGATATATGGGTCTCAGTTTAATTTTACCTACAAGCAGGCAATTATCACCCAAAGTATCCTAATCAGAAACATACACTTCATGGGTGGTTAGGTACTTTGAGTAGCTCTAGTCAAAGCCTACAATCCAGAGGCTGTTAAACCAGCCTTTCAAGTATCTTTATTTCCAATCAACACCAGAGGCTTTGTTAGAGGTAGAAGTGATTTTTCCACTGGTGAAATGAATAGTATTCAAGATTTCAAGCATTAGCTAAAACTATTGTACAGATATTCCCACTTTTGAATGAATAGCCTAGTATTTAGGCAACTCAATATCCTACACCTTTTAGAAGAAAGTTAGTGTAGTTTTAACAACAAAATCAACAATAAAAATCCTATTTATTTTATACTTTCTCTTCTATATTCCTAGATTGCAGTTGCCTACTTGTCTTTGATCTCTGTGAAATCATTATATAAAATTAGGAACCCTTAAGTTCTTGCTTCGATTGAGCCATTCCTGAATCATCCTTTTCTTTATTTTTTAAATTATTGAAGTAGAGTTGACATATGATGTTCTGTTAGTTTTAGGTGATTCAACAATTCCATACATTACTCAGTGCTCACCACAGTAAGTATAGTCACTATCCATCACATACGTTATCTCAATATTCTTGCCTATATTTCTTATGCTGTACTTCATCTCCATAACTTACTCTCTATTTATTAATTTATTTTAACATTTATTTATTTTTGAGAGAGAGAGAGAGAGAGAGAGAGAACAAGTTGGGGAGGGGAAGGTGGGGGACAGAGTATCCGAAGTAGATTCTGTGCTGACAGTAGAGATCCCTTTGAAGAGCTCAAACTCCTGAACTTCGAGATCATGACCTGAACCATGCTGGACATTTAGCCACCAGGTGCCTCGTGACTTACATATTTTATAACTTGAAGCCTGTTACTTCTTAATCTCCTTTATCTCTTTTGCACATCCTTCCACCCACTTCTCCTCTGGCACCACCAGTTTCTTCTCTGTATTTAAGAGTGTGGGGGTTTTTGTTGTTGTTGTTGTTTGTTTTGTTTATTGGGATCTACATATAAGTGAAATCATATGGTATTTGTCTTTCTCTGCCTGACTTATTTCACTTAGTATCATGGAGGTATCACAATCCCAGATTCCAAAGCTATATATACGCAAAGCTATAATAATCAAAATAGTATGGTACTGGCACAAAAAAATAGACACATAGATTAATGGAATGGAATAAAAAAGCCCAGAAATAAGACCCTCCTTATATGGCCAATGAATCATCCACGAAAGAGTCAAGCATATGCAATGAGAAAAAAAGAGTCTCTTCAACAAATGGTGCTGGGAAAACTGGACAGCAATATGCACAAGAATGAAACTGAACCACCTTCTTATACCATACACAAAAATAAACTTAAATGGATTAAATCTCTAGGTAAGATCTGAAACCATGAAATTCCTAAAAGAAAGCAGGCAGTAAGTTCAGACATAAGCTTTAGCAGCATCTTTATGCATATGCCTCCTTAGGCAAGGAAACAAAGGCAAAAATAAACTCTGGGGACTGCACCTGAAGCATCCCTTTCACATTTCATTCTCTGTATAATAATTTTCCTTCTAACACTAAAAATGCTGACTTACTACCCTTTTTTTTTCAACTTTACATGAATTGTCAAAAAATAAACAGATAGGTCCATAAATAAATGAGACTTTGTAAAGTGCATTCTTCTATCTCGAAACCAAATAATTTTTCAGTTATGTACATTCAATGCTTTCTGGAAATTGGAAAAGAATCTGAATGGTACTGCATTCAAATGAATAACTGACTCTATAGCATCAGAAAGTAAGGTGATAATATGATATATGCTCCCCAGAAAAAGCAAGGGTTTTATTTCTACCAAATTATGTGTGAAATCTAACATAATACAGCTCTGTTAGAGCTATGCAAAGTGCAAAATAACTTAGTTAAGATATACAAGATAGTAGGACCATGGCTTCCATAATTCTTGCTATTTCATGAAGAGAGATTATAAAAATATAGAATTTATAGGGAAATAATAATAATTATTACTTGTAATAATGGTAACAGTACTGTAATATCAGAGTAGCTGGTATCAGACTAAATCTCTTATAGATATTAATTACAAATTCTTAAAAGATACACATATACACTATTTGATGGCAATGTACAGTGTTCAAATGCAAGCAGGAAGTAGGGAAGAATTCAACACTTGAAAGAAGAAGGAAACAACATCCAATGAGACGCACATTTATTCATTTCCCCACTGAGGATATGAAGCAATTAGAACATAAACAGAAAGCCACAGTCTTACTTCCTTAAATATCACAGCACAGAATTTGGTGCTTCCAAAGTAACTGGAAATTGAGAGGATAAATCGAGAATAGGGAAGGCCATAGAAGGCCAAGCTCCAAAGTTTTGATTACAAACTACCTTCAAATATTTGGGTAGCCCTCAAATTACATGCTTAGGACTGATACAAGGAGACCAGGAAAAAGCACAGCTAAAAGTTAAGGGGAAAAAAAAGTGAGCAAGGAATACAGCTATTGACTACCTCAAGAAAAATGGACTTTGGAGTTTGAGTCAAGTCAAAATGAAATGCTTTATAAACTCCACAATTCCAGTAACTGAATTTCCACTGAAATCCCAGAACAATCATGATTGTTGATAAAAAGACTACTTTCTAAAAATAAATCATGTATCCTAAGATTAAGGGCAAAGCTAATCCTTAAGATTATGGGCAAAGCCTTCCCCAACAAAGTATAAAAATCAAGCCTCCACAAGTTCATGGTAATCAGCCAGTAACTTAATTTGTCTGGTCATCACACAAAAACCAACACTTCTCTGAAAACTATGATGAAATCAAAAGTGTTGGGGGTGCCTGGGTGTCTCAGTCTGTTAAGCATCCAGCTTCAGCTCAGGTCATGATTTTACAGTTCATGGGTTTGAGCCCTACGTCGGGCCCTGTGATAACAACTCAGAGCCTGGAGTCTGCTTCTAATTCTGCATCTTCCTCTATCTCCGCTTCTCCCCGACTCATGCTCTGTCTCTCTCTGTCTCTCAAAAATAAATAAAACATTAGAAATTTTTTGATAAAAACAAATCTTTACAATGCATTATTGCAATATCCCATGTGCAGTCTTAAGTATTAGACAAGCCAAGAAATGAGAGTGAAACCCCTAGGCAAAAGAAAACAGACTTAATAAAGAGATCCCAAGTTGACCTAGATGTTAAAATGAGTGAAGAAGGACTTTAAAAAAAGAATTATGAAGATGTTCATGACTTAAGAAAAAGATGATTGGGGTGCCTGGGTGGCTCAATCATTTAAGCATCCAATTCTTGATTGAGGCTCAAGTCATGATCTCAGGGTTGTAAGATCAAGTCCCTCGACAGACTCCATGCTGGGTGTGTTGCCTGCTTAATATCCCCTCTCTCTCTACCACTTGTACTCAAATACACACTCTCTCTCCCTCTCTCTCTCTCTAACAAACAAAAAAGATTCTCTCTCTCTCTCCCTCTGCTCCTCTTTCTTGCTTGTGCTTTCTCTCTAAAATAATAATTTAAAAAACAATGACCAGAATGAGTGAATAATGGATAAATCTGGTCGGAGAAATGAAACTACATAATGAACCAAATGAAAATTTTAAAACCGAAACATACAATAGGCATATGAAAAAGTGCTCAGCTTCATAAGTCATCAGGAAAATGCAAATTTCAAACACAATGAAATACTATTTCACATCTTTAGAATAGCTAAATTTAAAAAATGACAATACCAAATATTGATAAGGATGTAAAGCAACTGGAGCTTTCAGATATTGCCAGTAGGAGTATAAAATGATGCAGCTACTTTGGGGAAAAAATTTGGGAGTTAGTTTATAAAATAAAATGTATACCTATCTTATGAACTAGCAGTTCCATTCCTAGGTATTTATTTAAAAGAAATTAAAACATATGTACACACAAATACTTGAAAGCAAATGTTAATGGCAGAAACAACTCAAATGACCATCAATAGGTGAATAAACTAATTATGATCTATTTATACAATAGAGTACTACTCAACAAAGGTAAAAGAATATACTATTGTACAACAGGAATAAATATGAAAGACATTATGTCATTTGAAAGAAGCCAGACACAAAGGAGCACAAACTGCTTGATTCCCTTTACATGAAGCTCAAGAACAAGCAAAACATCCCGATAGTGATACAATCAAACCATCAATTACATATGGTTAAGTGGAGACCAGCTAGAAGGAGCACAATGTAGCTTTCTAGAGTGATGAAAATGTTCCATATCTTCTTTGAATTAATGCTTACATGACTGTATTCATTGTTGTAACTCACCAAATTGTAAATATATTTTACTTCAATAAAGATGGTATCAGAAAGTATCTACAGATCCCTTATAAAATTTAAATTTCTCAATACAATCAGAGAATATGGGCCTATTGCAAACACTTATTCTCCATGAAAATGTATTCCTATATATAGTTCTCTATGCAGTCCAATATAAATACCAAATATTGAAACCAATGAAGAAAAAACAAAACAAAACAAAATGGAACAAGAAATTTTTCAATCTTACAAATAGTGTTTACTTGGGAAAAGAAAACTACCAAAGATATTTTCTGTTCCTTGTTAAAATTCTTTTTGCCTTCAAGATTCAAATTTATATTCCAGGTAGGAGAGAATTCAAATTGTTTCACTTCTTTAGAATGGACTCTGTGCCTAGCTAAGCAGAATAAACCACAGCAGTGCAGAGGAGTTATTTCACACAAAAAATGGATACTTTGCATTAATTTTAGCTGAAAATTATTAATCATTTATCAAGCATCTCCTATGGGTCAGGAATTATGCTCAGATTAAGGGATGTAAATGTGAATTAAACATAGTCCTGCATTTGAGAAGCTCTGGTTTATTAGGGATGTGTGGTAAAGAGAAAGCTTACCATGTGAACCTTTATTAATTTACTCATTAACTTATTACCCATTCACTAAGCTCTCACTATGTGCCAAGCACATATGTGTCAGGATCTATAGTAGCAAACATGGCAAATGTGATACCTGTGATCAAGGAGCTTCCTGTCTAGTGAAGAGAAAGATAATAAAATAATTTGTGATATATATTATAAAGGAAATGATTATCATGTTGTAATAAAGAATTCTGGTCAGATGGAGAGCACTATTTTGTACTGAATGGTCATAAAATACCTCTTTAGGGAGGAAATATTTGCGTTGCAACTTTAATGAGAAGAAAGCAAGAAGGCAAAGTGCATAGAAGGTTTCCAGCAAAAGAAATAACACGTTGAAAATACTCAAGGTTGAGAAGAATTTGACATGTTCAAGGGCCTGAAAGAATCCAATGGCTAGAGCATAAATGGAAAGTAAAAAAAGTTGAAAGTGGAATAATAAGAACAACTTAATAATAGGTGTTAAATTCACAGCCTAGTAGGTCATGGTAGAGAGTTTGGATTTTATTCTAAGTGCACTATAAATCTATTAAATGATTTTAATCAATAAAATGGCATGATACCACTTATATATGTAAGACTATTCATTTTTCCAAATGTAATAAAGATTTCCCAGCTTGTTTACTTCTTCTTTATTTTATAATATTAAAATATAGTAACCCAAAACTCATAAGTATACTTTTTATAGGAGGGAAAGTGATTGACCCAGTTCAGGTGTCTGCTCCTGTTGCAATCAACTATGACCAGAGAGTGGGGAGTTGTTTGGAATAAATATGGCTTCTGAAGGCTATGTTGAGAAGCCAAAGCAGGTGTATTAAAGTAACACTATGAAGACTCTGACTTCTGAATGAAGAGACACAAGCCACCCACAGGGAAGTTGGCAAGTAGCTTCATCGGCATCCAAATTCTTACTTTGGCAAAGTGCAAAACTTGGGGTCATCTTGGTTAAAGGCACAGTGTCAATACACTCATACAGAAGAAGTAAAGTCACGAGATTCGTTATTTACAAATCCAGAAATGGAGGTGGGAAGGGCTGGGAGATAGTGAGGCTGCCGTGACTGGGGTCAGGGCCGTCTTCTGTTCCAGGTCATGAGTGAGAAGGAGGTAGAGCAGGGTAGCAAAAACCTGTTGCTTACAAGGTGGTTGGGGCAGAGGTCTCTAACTTTTGGAAGGCTTTACTCTAAATTGTCACTTAAAAAGGTGCCCAGGAAAAGCAAAGCAGGAACTTTCCTCAGAAATCCGAAACTCAGATCCTATTTAAATGTTCAGACTCTGGGCGGAAGAAGGGCTGTCATTATGTAAAATGGTAAGGTAGCAACCCAGAAAAACAAAAGTTGTTTTTCAAAAGTTTCAAAAACTCAAAAAAAAAAAAAAAGCCAGAAGTTTTTCTTATCACAGAGATCTATTTTTATGGATCAGCGGTCAAACTCATAGAAGATCACTTTCTTTTTAGAAGTGAAGCAGGCAGGTCTCAAACCATGAAGACATAGGAAGAGTTTATTTTAACATGGAAGCAATATGATCAAATTCATCATTTAAAAAGTAGCTATGGCAGAGATATAAAGAACAGATAGGAATAGAGAATAATCATATTCAGAGAGGTAAGCCCAGTTCGGAAATCGCTAAGAAAACTCCAAGTAAAAAATAATAAGAATCTGGACTGAGACAGCAATAGTAGTAGCAATGGAAAAGCATAGACAGATACCAGACACATTTGGACCAGACTTAGTTATAGGCAGTGAGAAAACATGAAAAAGTAAAGATTATCGCAAGATTTCTAGCTTGAACAATAGAGTTAGTAGGATTGCTGATAGTTGAGGTATGGAAAACAGGAAAAGAAACAAAAAAGTCTGAGAGGACAACACTGAGCATGAGGAGTTACTGTAAATCTAGTGACAGAGTGAAAGCTCAGGAAAGAGTTGAGAAATCAATGTTTAAGAGGAACATAGACGATAGAACTTTAGGATTGCATGAGATCATTTAGAAGATCATGTAAAACAGAAAAGACTCCCTTGGAAAACACCAGCAGAAGAGATGGAACTAGGAGAAAAATAGAGAGCAGTCTGAGACATATGGGAAGAATAAGAGATAAGTGTGGTTAAGAAGTCAAGAAAGAGCTTTACAAGGAAGGAAATGATCATCAATATAGAAATCTGTTGGGAGGGAAAGTAGGTTGAGAGCTGAAAAGAAGCTAATGTATTTGACAATCACATCTTCACTGACCTCAGAGCAATCTCAGCAGAGTGGTGGGGGTGGATGGCAGACTGCAGTGGGCTGAGGCGTCACCGAGAGGAGAGGAAGTAGAAGCTGTACTTAGGACCTGCTCTTCCCATAACTTGTGTAGAAACTACTATATATATCGGTATAGGACTTATTCTAGTAAAACTTATTTTATCACAGTATTGGGTTGGATGGAACCTAAATTATTCACAAAGCTGTCAGTTGAACCACAGATTCCTGACTCTTAGATATCTGGAGATCACCTAATTTTTAGCTAAATTAATCCTGTGACCTTTCAGCGAGGTAGATCCAGTAGTACTATATTTTATCTCTATTTGGACTGGTTTTCATGGCATTGTCTTTAAAATTATTTATTCCACCATCCTTCCTTTTTACTCCATCTCAGCTCTCAGATATGTGACCTTTTTTGCCAAGCCCATTAACGCTTTGCTCGTTTTCTCAAGTTTCCTATCTATTGGGGTAATTGCTTTCCTGCACAAAACCCAGTCTCCTATTAACTGGCTCATTACCTTAACTTAAAAGTTCAGAAACTTCTTCAGACTGAAATCACTGCAGTGTCCTGAAAAGAAACTACTTTTGAAGATGCTGACACGTCTGTAAACCAAGACAGTTTTGGATTAAATTCACTGTTTTACAGATTCAACTTATTCCTTTCCAGGTTTCTGTTTGCACCCATTTTCTTCTCTCATTGCAGTGGTACATTTATTACTCTCCAAGTCATAATAATGCAAACGTACAGAGCAGTAGAATATAAAACCAGTTAGTGTTGCTCATAGCTCTGTCTGTGTTGATACAGCTAATGTGGTTCAGGAAAGGAATACTATTAACATTCTTCTAGTTCTCTCTCCAGTTGAAGACAATTAAGTTTATAAACATTGATACTCATTATTTCCATGCTAACTACTTTTATCTTTGCATTTTCAAGTCTTACCTCACTGATGCTGAGTGTCCTAAAAAGCCTTTACTTCTCTGGATCAGCGAGAAAGACCAAGAGATATGAAGCGGGGGAGGGAGGAAGATTTAAAATATGTAATAAAATAAATGATCTGAATTCATTATGCCTAATGAGTAATTTAAATTCTTCTTTGGTAGTATACGTAAACATCTTCTTAAATATACTTTTAAAAGCATCTATGTAGGGGCGCCTGGGTGGCTCAGTCAGTTAAGCCTCCGACTTCGGCTCAGGTCAGATCTCACGTTCGTGGGTTCGAGCCCCGCGTCAGGCTCTGTGCTGACAGCTAGCTCAGAGCCTGGAGCCTGCTTCCAGTTCTGTGTCTCCTTCTCTCTCTGCCCCTCCCCCTCTCATGCTCTGTCTCCCTCTGTATCAAAAATAAATAAAACATTAATAAAAATTTAAAAAAAAGCATCTATGTAAATTCAAGACATACATCACCCTAAATGGAATAGTATCTTCCAAAAAAGAATAAAATGCCCTAGTATACAACTGCCTTTACTGTCAACATTTATTTAGCACATACTGGATGGTGAGCTCTGACATAGAGATACGGCCTTGACTTGTGTCCTCAAAACTATACAATGGGTTGAGAAGTCAGGACATGCTATCCATAGAAAAGTAAACAATCATACAAAAAAGCACATTTTCAGTGAGAAAAGAATAGTGCAGATAGTAAGAAGTATCAGATTTCAAAAAGAAAGAGCTCTCATATCAATATGGAATAATTAGAAAAGTTCTCTTGAAGGGAGTGCTCTTTGTGCTGGATTGTGGAGGAAGTATAAGAGGCAGGTTAGGAAAAAGCCCTGGGGAAGGTCTAGAGGTAGGGGAGGCAACATGATGACCCAAAGGAGAGGCAGAATTGCTTAAGATTTCTTAGAACAATCTGGTTGGAAGATGGCCTGGAAGTGTCTTTTGTGCTCTGGAGGAAGTTAGCTACCAGGTAAAAAGTGAACACACCATGCTGTAAGAAGCCCAACCTGTTCACGTGGAGAAGTCAAGTAGAGAGCTGAGGCCATTCACGCCAAGCTCCCAACTGAAACAGGCAGAACAAGCTTGCCAGCAATGTGAGGCCGTGTTGGAAGCAGTCTTCCAGGACCCGCTGAGTTACCCGCTTGATTCCACAGCTGAGCCCTGCCTGAATCTCAAAAATTTGAGCAAATGAATGATTAGTACTGTTTCAAATCACAAGATTTTTGGTTGAACAACAGCTTTTTTCTTGAAATAGGTTAATAGCATGACATAAGCAAGGCTTACCTGTGAGGACTTCTTGCTTCACTATTATTCACATTCCGAACCTTGTCTTCTTTTCCCCATTCCTGTAAGTGTTGATCTTAAAATCCATGTCATATGATGCTTGGTTAATTTATTTATTTTTTAAGTTTAAAGTGTGTCTTTTGATGTTATTTATCTTTTAACTAAGGAAGATAGGAATGAGTATCTTTAGATGCAAGTGCTGAAAAGGATTGGGGGGGGGGTAAATGCAGGTAAGTGATAAAGATAAAAGAAAAAAATGTGTGAAATCACTATATAGGAACCCCAAACATCCCATTTAAGCTATATTGCTTCAGGTTACCTAACTCACAATTTTTCTTTGCTTAATTTCTATGCTTACAAGTACCATGTCACTTATTGAAGTTTTTTTTTAATTTTAAGATTTTACTTTTAAGTAGTCTTTACACACATAGTGGGGCTTGAACCTACAATCCTGAGATCAAGAGTCTGAGCCAGCCGGGTGCCCCAGGTAGGTTTTGTCAATTGATAAGTTAATTACTGTCTCATATGCCAGTTTATTATAGGCTAAAATCAACTCGACAGATAAATATTTTCAAATAAGTAACAAAAGACTTTTTCCATTTGAAGCTTTTCCTCAAACACATAAAGTGAATCAGAGAATAAAACAAAAAGAAGCATTATATTTCTCTTCAACTAGACTAGCACCAGTCCTCTTTAACTGGTATGAAACCTCAACTGGAAATTTTCTTTAAAAAAATGTGTCCTTCTAAAATTAAGTAGCACATATATTTATTAAACACAAAAATCTAAGTAATATTTTCAGTTCTTATAACTACCAACACATTAAGAATTTAAAACCTTGCCTATCATCTTCTATTTTAGAGACATGGACATTGGTAAGAAACTAATATTCAAAAATTATTTTTTATCTCTCTTCCCTTTTATATATCTTCTCAGTTAACAGATAATCCTTGCTATTTTCACATTAATTTGATCACTTAGCTGATCTACATAGCAAAAGAGGTAATCAGTCTGTATCAAATTTCCGCTTACTTTATTTTACAAATAGTGAAAAATTAGAATTTCCCTCTTACTAGTAACTGCAAACTTTATAAAACTATAGACAATGTCTTTTTTTTTCTCACTGAAGTCACAATACCTAGCTGAGGTTTTGGCATATAATAGATGCTGAACTTATTATATTTAACAGCTTTACTGAGATTTAATAAATACATAATAAAATGCACACATTTAAAGGGAACCATTTGATAAATTTTGAAAAATTTTGACTCATAAAACCATTACCAAAATCAAGATAACAAACATATTTATTATCCTCAAAAGTTGCTCTTGCCCCTTTTTTAATCCCTCCTACCTACTTCTCCTTACCCTCTCCTCCCCATAACCTACTTATCTAAATTTTGTCACTATAGATTAATTTGCATTTTCTAGAGTTTAATATAAGTAAAGTCATACAGTATAGTATTTTGTCTGACTTTTGACATTCTGCATTAATTATTTTGATATTAATTCATGTTGTTCTATGAATCAATAGTTTATTTTTTATTATTGCTGACTAGCATTCTATTGTACAGCTATGCCACAGTTTGTTTATCATTCATCTGTTGACAGACATTTGGGTTGTTTCCAACTGGGTTGTTCCAAGCAGATACAGCTGCTGTAAACATATACATATGTATTCTTGTGTAATACTTAGGAGTGAGTTGGCTGAATCATACGGTAGGCATATGTCTCTCACTTTTTAAGAGACTGCCAAACCATTTTCCAAAGTGGTTGTACCATTTACCTTTTGCACCTGCATTGTATTAAAGTTCCCCTACCTCTCTGTTCCAGCAAATACTTGGTATGGCCAATTTTTAAAATTTTAGATGTTGACATAGGTGTACAGTTGTATCTCATGTGCTTTTAATTTGTTTTTCCCTAATGGCTAATGATATTAAGCACTTTTTCATGTGCTTTTTGCCATCTGTACATCATTTTGGGGAAAGTGTTTCATATCTTGTTCCCCTTGAGGAAGGAGGGAAGTTGTTTGTTTTCTTATATTCAGTTTTGAGAATTCCTTATATATTCTGGATACAAGCCCATTATGAGGCATATGATTTCAAATATTTTCTCCCACTCAGGGGCTTATTTCTTTGATTCCCTTAGCAGTATCTTTCAAAGAGAGGGCAATTTTAGTTTTTGTGAAGTCCAAGTTACTATTTTTTTCTATTGTGTAATGTACTCTATGTCATATCTAAAAAATATGTGCTTAACCCAAGGTCATAAAGGTTTTCTTCCAGGAATTTTACAGTTTTAAGTTTTATACTTAGATCTGTGTTCCATTTTGAGTTAATTTTCACATTATGGAATGAGACATGGGCTGAAGGGTTTTGTTTGATTTTGTTTTTTCGCATAACAGATATCCAATTGTTCCAGCATCATTTGTTGAAAAGACTGTCTTTTCTCCATTAAATGTCTTTGCAATTTTGTGAAAACAATCAGTTGTCTATACATGTGTGGGCCTATTTCTGAACGTTGTCTCTGTTCCATGGATCGACTTATTTTTATGTCAGTACCATACTGTCTTGATTATTGTGGCTATATACTAAATCTTGAAATCTCCAACTTTGTTTGGGCATTTTTAAAATTGTTTTGGATCTTTTGGTTTCTTTGTATTCTCATATGAGCTTTAGAATCAGCTTGTCAATTTCTACCAATAGTATCTTGTTCAGATTTTGATTGAGTTGCCTTGAATTTTTAGGTTCCATATGGGAAGTACTGACATCTTCACAATATTGAGTCTTCTGACCCGTGGCTAAGCACATTTTTAGCGAATTAAAGAAAACAAGTTGGAAGTTCAATTCCAAATAATTTTCAAAACTTTAGATAAATTGGAACTACTGAATTTATTACAATTTTATGGTAATGAGAATGGTATGATTTCATATAGAGAAAGTTCTAAAGACTCTACCAAAAAAAAAAAATGAATGCAGTATATTTGAAGGATACAAAATCAACATACAGAAAAGCAGTTGTGTCTCCATACCCAAACAACAAAACATTTGAACAAGAGATAAAGAATCAATCCCATTCACAATAGCATCAAAAACAATAAAATATTTAGGAGTAAATCTTACCAAGGAGGTGAAAGATCTGTACACTGAAAAGTACAAGTCTTTGACTAAAGAAACTGAAGAACACATACACAAATGAGAAGATAGCCTGTTTTCAGATCAGAATTATTAATATTGTTAAAATATTCATATTACCCATAGACATCTAGAGATTCGATGTAATCTCTATTAAAATTCTAATAACTTCTTTCACAGAAATAGAAAAAAAATCCGGAAATGTGAATAGACCCACGAAAGACCACAAGTAGCCAAAGCAATCCTGAAAAAAGAAAAACAAAGCTAGAGATATCACACTTCCTATTTTCAGCTATAGTATAAAGTTATAGTAATCAAAATAGTGTGGTGCTGGCATAAAAATAGATACATATACCAAAGGAACAGAACTGAGACCTAAGTAATAAACTTCCACATACACAGTCAGTTAATATTTGACAAGGGAGCCAAGAAGAGTCAATAGAAAAAGAGAGTCTCTTCAATAAATGGTACTGGGAAAGCTAGATAAGCATGTGCAGAAGAATAAAATTGGACACCTATCTTATACCACTCAGGAAAATAACTCAAAACGAATCAAAGACCTAAATTTAAGATCCCAAACCGTAAAACTTCTAGAAGAAAATATAAGAAAAAAGTTCCTTGACCTTGGTATCAGCAGTGATCTGCTGGATATGGCATCAAAAGCACAAGCAACAAAAGCAAACTACATCAAAACTAAGTTCTGCACAAGAAAAGAAACCATCAACAAACTGAAAAACAACTGATGGAATGGGAAAAAATATTTGCAAATCAAATATCTGCTGAGGGGTTAATATCCAAATATATAAAGAACTCATAATTCAATAGCAAAACAAAACAAATACAAAAACAAACATTCAATGAAACAAAACAAAAGAAAACTAACATCCAATTAAGAAATGGATAGAGGTGCACCTGAGTGTCTCAATCTGTTAAACTCCCACTCTTCATCTTGGCTCAGGTCATGATCTCACGGTTTGTGAGTTTGAGCCCTGCCTCAGGCTCTGTGTGGATGACATGGAGCCTCCTTGAGATTCTGTTTCTCTTTCTCTCTGCCCCTTCCCCACTTGTTCCCTTGCACTCCTGCCCCCCCGCTCTTGCTCTCACCTTCTTTCTCTCAAAATAAATAAACTCTAAGAAGACATACAAATGGCCAACAGATATATAAAAAGTTATCAACATCAATAATCATCAGAAAAATGAAAATCAAACCCAAAATATTATTAAAGGATATTAGGTGGCCCTCAGTTTCCAGAAAGACCAAAGAGGCACACTTGGAGACTACCCAGTCTGAACCAACGCCTAAGTCAGACCCAGCAACTACTCTACCTAGACGCTGTTTCTTGGCTTTCAGGGCAAATGTTGGACATTGAAAGATGGAACTTGAGCCACTGTAATACTACAAGACCCACACGCCCACAGTCTTCCTCAACAGACCAAAAGATTCCTTGTAGCTTCTGCTGCATTGTTTTGCACTTTTCTGAATAGTCAGCTCACTCCAATGTAATTAGCAGAGTCTAAGTCTCTTATTTGAGCCTGCATTTATACTGGGGAAATCTCCCAGATGTAAACATGATGCTCAAAAGGAGCTGAGTAGCTTCGGTGTGGCAAGGTACACCTCACAATGCATTCTCAAAATTAAAGTGAGTCACAGAATTACAGTGATTTGGGGACTGAAAGGGATACTTTAAATTGCTGATGTTTTCCAAATTTTAGGCCAATACTCAA